>NC_134355.1:679522855-679795355 GCF_048569485.1 Anomaloglossus baeobatrachus
ACTATAAAGATCCATAAGAAAAATACAAAGTGAATATTCTCTGAAAGGTGCATGAATATTAGAGCAAACA
Organism: Anomaloglossus baeobatrachus; assembly: GCF_048569485.1. Classification (NCBI taxonomy): domain Eukaryota; kingdom Metazoa; phylum Chordata; class Amphibia; order Anura; family Aromobatidae; genus Anomaloglossus; species Anomaloglossus baeobatrachus. Next base: position 679,522,926 of record NC_134355.1, read on the forward strand.
TCATACATATTACTTGTGGAAAGATCCATAGAAAAGATTTATCTATAGAACAGAAAATGGGCACAATTGGATCATGGCCACGTCCCCAGCGGCTGCAATATCCCATAATATTCACTTTGTATTTTTCTTATGTATCTTTATAGTGTGAGTTTGATAAAGGTCCAAAGAAGGACCGAAACGTCACTGATTGACGCACATTGTGGTCTTTATTCACTGGATTTAAAAAATAAAAAACGTTTTTGAAAATATTTTGGATATTGAGTGCCGGATTTATTTCTTCACTTTATTCTCATTTGATGTCGGATAGTGAGAAAAACCTGCAGATGTGTCTGTATAGAGAGTGGAGGGAAAAACCTGCAGATGTGTCTGTATAGAGAGCGGAGGGAAAAACCTGCAGATGTGTCTGTATAGAGATCGGAGGGAAAAACCTGCAGATGTCTGTATAGAGAGGGGAGGGAAAAACCTGCAGATGTGTCTGTATAGAGAGGGGAGGGAAAAACCTGCAGATGTGTCTGTATAGAGAGGGGAGGGAAAAACCTGCAGATGTGTCTGTATAGAGAGGGGAGGGAAAAACCTGCAGATGTGTCTGTATAGAGAGGGGAGGGAAAAACCTGCAGATGTGTCTGTATAGAGAGGGGAGGGAAAAACCTGCAGATGTGTCTGTATAGAGAGCGGAGGGAAAAACCTGCAGATGTGTCTGTATAGAGAGCGGAGGGAAAAACCTGTAGATGTGTCTGTATAGAGTGTGGATGGAAACTTCTTGTTTTTCTTACTGACTCCTCAGCCTTGGTGTGGAGGAAGTGACTGTGGAGGTATCATACAGTGCTTGTATTATACATTATGGGGCAGTGAAAGGGAATCTTTGGGCTTGAAGAGAAAATTAGTTTGTAAGGGGCTGTAAAGTTGTGAGAGAGGTTCTTATATGACCCAGTTGAATATTAGTTACATTTTTATTTTTGGGGGAGGGGTACCAATTAGAACTTCCGCTATGGGGCCCCCATGATTTCTGTGTACACCTCCGTTCGTCCCCTTTAGGCTATGTGTCCACGCTGCGGAAAATGCGCGGATTTTGCTGCGGATTTCTCACGGAAAAGCCGCGGATTTCCCGAAAATCTGCAGCACAGGCACTTCCCAGCCATTTCTATGGCATTTTGGAAATGCTGTACCCATGCTGCGGATTTTTCCGCGGCGAATTTCGTGCGGATTTTGATCCGGAAAAATCTGCAACATGTCAATTATTGTTGCGGATTTTCATCCAGATTTTGGCTTTAAAATTGGGAGAAAAAAAAAATTCCGCACCAAATCCGCGGTAAATCCGCACCATTGAAAAGGTGCGGATTTTGCGGGAAAGGTGCGGATTTTGATGCAGAAAAATCCGCAGCTACATTCTCCCGTGGACACAGCCTAAAGAAAAACATTGAATAAAACTAATTTTCCTCAAAAAGACTTTCAATAATACAACATTGTTGACTAAACCAATTCTCAAATGACGGAAAATAAGCATTAGGGCGTCCAAACTATGAAGACAAAACAATGAAGGAAATCCCAATGTCATAATGTACCACACTAAGTGGATCCTGCCACGTCTGCTTCTATCCCTGCTGAACTGCCTCTGGGGCCGCACGGGGGATATAGGAGGCGTAGAGGCCATGCATGGATTGGTCTCAGGGGCCACACGGCTCTGGTAGCAGAAGCCTCCATCTAGAACCTTCCACATGACTTTTCCTTCTGTCCCTGACTTACATTATTTAATTTACAGCTTTGAAATTCAGAGAAAAGATATGCAGAACGCTGCAGACACAATGGAAAAAGGAGAAATGGATGTGCGGGGTGATGAACGGAGTAGAGACCTTTCCACAGGTAACCCTCCTCAGTGAAGAGTCACCATTAAATAACAAAGAGAACAGTCACATTCCCAGCTGCAAGGAGAAAATGAAGTTACATTCTCCCTGCTGCCGCTCGTATACAGTCACCGATGCAGTGCGGGAAACAGTAACACTTACCGCTCACAGGCTGTCAGCCAAGGAACAAGAGGGTTGATTACTGGGCACTCACTATGTAGTGAGTGGTGACTGTTTCAGCCTCTCCCACTGTGCTGGTGACTGGAAGCGAGCAGCTGCTGGGAGAATGTAAATGCATTTTCTCCTTGTAGTTACTGTGTCACAATCTCTCCGCTGTCTTGTACGCAGTGAGTGACAGTTTTGCCTCCCTATGGAATCACGGCTGTGCCAAGCTATTAGTTTGTTGAGCGACAGCTCAGTTTAATCTAAAACTGGGAAGTGCTTGGTTTCTTCAGGGGTTCCCTGTTCTGAGTGATCAGTTACTTAGCTGAGTAGTCAGTCCTAAACCCAGAGTATCATGGAGGCATGGTGGCTGGAGCAGGGACACCAAAACTGGCCCTCAGACTAGGGACCTTGTGCTGTCCCTTATCCCAGAGGTAGTCTTGATGGTATCCAGGTCTGGACCGCTAGCTTAACCCAAACTCCTGTCCAAACCCTGATGTAACAAGCTCTCTCCCCCTCATCAGGAGTGGAGATGCAAACCCCACAAATAGCACAGACACAGGAAAAAAACAAAGCTTATACCCACTGCACACAAAGGAGAGACACGTGTAGGGGAATGGAATAAAGTATAAGGAAGGAAGTAAATGTATAATGGGGAAACTTGTACACCACTCAAACAGCAAACTACTGGTCACCAAGAATAGGATCACCACAAAGACCGGAATCACAGGAGCATAAGCTGAAGGTATCATCTGCAGCAACAAACAGACTCTCAAACCTTAAATAGGGAGAAGACAGGTGAATAGAAATTAGCCCCCTGAGTCTCAAGGAGACACACACCACTCCACAGGAATTAACTCAGGACTGGAAAGCAGAGGAAAAGACTCAGCTGAGGTGAACAGAGTCTAACGCCGCCGCAGCACCCCGCGAATGTGGACCTGAACACCACATGACACGGGGCGTTGGTTATCAGTGCTCTGATCTATAGCTGCCAGACATTGGACCGCCTCTGACCATTTGCCCATGTCCGCTATCCTCCTGATATTCTGACCCCAGACCTGACCACGCGTTTGTCTTTTCCCTTAGTTCATGGCATGCTCTCTTTGTATCTGACCCCGGAACATTTGACAACCCTGCCTCACGGCTTGTCCATGCAGTGACTAGCGTCACACACTGTTATAATAAACCAGATAGATATTTAAATGCTAGGTACTCAGATTACCACTATATCTGCAGGTAAATGGTGTTTTTGTAGCTGCCAGGTTTTCTTTCACCCCTTCTCGATATGTAACGTATTATTACTTCTTGCGGCTCAGAAGCTGAGTCTCCATTATTAGCAGCAGATGATGTCTATTCAGTGGAGGTAAGCTTCACCCACTGCTGTTAACTTTTCAGTATTTGACAGCAGCATTTGCAGCTCGCAGCCTATGGGGTACAACGTTCCACATATCCAACGCCCCCAGCAACATTTATCATTGGGTGCAGATGGGTCGCCATAATAGTTGGGGGGTCTGCTAAAGACCCCTTGCCCTATGTAAGGGTGCTCCTATGATCTCCACACTTAGATACATTCCTTCAGTGGTGTAGTTTCCAAAATGAGATAATTTGTGGGGGGTTTCCAGTGTTAAAGCACATCAAGGGCTTTACAAACATGACATGACATCCTCTATTTCACCCAATTTTATTCTCCAAAAGTCAAATGTTGCTCCTTCCCTTCCTAGTCCTGCCGTGGACTCAAGCAGTAGTTTTCCACCACATATGGGGTATCAGCGTACACATGAGAAATTGCACAACAGAATTATATGGTTCATTTTCTCATCTTACCCTTGGGAAAATGAAAATTTGTGGTTAAAGCCACAATTTTGTGGGAAACATTAAAATCTTTATTTTTTCCTTCCATATTGCTTTAATTTCTGTGACGCATCTAAAGTGTACTTTGGCATTGCATTACTGCTGTAGGAATATTACAAAAAAGGGATAAATACACAGCTAATGTGAAAAATGAGTAAAAAGATAGGCATTACATTACTGCTGTAGAGATATTTGCAAAGAGATTTTCTTAGCTTATGCATTGGCCAATCCATGTGAGCCCGATAACCTCGACAAGGTGATCTTATTATATTGGGAACCTAACCTTAAATGCCTCTGTGTGATTAAAAATGTGCATGTCTGGGCAGATAGGTTCCTGAGAAAATAAGATGGTGGACACCCCCTGGCTATAGGACGGAGTGCTTGGTCAGGTGCTTGTCAAGATTATCGGGCTCACATGGATTAGCCAATACATAAGCTAAGAATCTCACTTTGCAAATATCTCTAAAGCAGTAATGCAATATCTGTCGTTTTACTAATTTTTCTCATAACCTATGTATTAATCCCTTTTCTCTAGTCCCTTCCACGACAGCATAGGAGGTTGTCTCTCCACGCCCTAATTGGGACAGGAAGCACAAGAGGTTTAAAAGGACCCTCCCACCTCCCATAGCCAGTGTCTTTCCTGTCCCCATGGGGCATGGATAGGTTTTCTTTTTCTCCTATGCTGTGGTGGCCGGCGAACTACAGTATATATTTTTTTTGTTTTGTTTGTTCCTACCTTAAGCCGGGCAGTATCGGTCGGGCCTTCGCCGCTCCTCCCCTACTGTTCCCTCATGCTGTGGGGGACCGCTGCTCCAGCCTTTCGGAACTCCTCTGGGGTGATGCAGGCTGTGTAGCTCCCCGGCCGGTGTTCTCCCTGAGCCGCCGGCCGCTTCCGGATCGCCCAGCAGCGTGCATGCAGGAAGTGCTACCGCGTGCGGGACTTGCGGTCTAGCGAACTTCCGGTTGGGCACTTCCGGTCGCGGAGGCAGCGTGGAGGACACGCCGACGCTGACACGGCCTGTCAGGGACCGGATGCAGGAGGCGGGGAACGTTCCCGATCACTGGGGGGGGCAGGCCCTTCTGCATAAGGGCTGCCTTGAAGACCAGGGCTGTGGAGTCGGAGTCGTGGAGTCGGAGTCGGAGCTCATTTTGGTGGAGTCGGAGTCGGTATAAAATGCACCGACTCCGACTCCTAAAATATATAATAAATTGGGGACAGGAGTGCAATGCAGAATGTGCTGAATATTTTACTAAATAATAACATTTAGTATAATGCTTATATTTAAGTGAAAAATTTATTGTAGTACAATGTGAACATCAGACATTTAATTGTTTTTATGATACAATAATCAAGATATTTGGATAGAACATAAAATATTTATTGGAATACAACTTTAGAACACAAAAAACTAATAAATTGTAAATATGTAATATAATATATAATATATATATATATATATAGTGTATATACACACACAAGATATATATGTAATCTACTGTATATTACATAGTGTATTACATATTTACAATTTATTACAGTTTTTTGTGTTCTAAAGTTGTATTCCAATAAATATATTTTATGTTCTATGCAAATATCTTGATTATTGTATCATAAAAATTATTAAATGTCTGATGTTCACATACACATATTCATGTACTACAAGAAATTTTTCACCTAACTATAAGCAATATATGTAGGAGTCGGAGTCGGAGTCGGTGCAAGAGAATTTGAGGAGTCGGAGTCGAAGGTTTGGCTTACCGACTCCACAGCCCTGTTGAAGACTTCAGATTCACGGTAAGGATTGCTGCTGTGCTCCCTGACATGTCTTCCCCTACAGCTGCATCTGCAGAGCCCAGTGTTCCCCCTGCCACAGTAAGTACAGAGGGGGGGTGGTCCCTCATGCATAGGTCTCAGACGGATATTTATGGCTCTTTCTGGTCTGTATTTTCCAGGAGGACAAGGCCACTAAGAAATTTGACAAAAATGAAAAGTCAGAGAAGTCAGAGAAGTCAGAGAAGTCAGAGAAGTCAGAGAAGTCAGAGAAGTCAGAGAAGTCAGAGAAGTCAGAGAAGTCAGAGAAGTCAGAGAAGTCAGAGAAGTCAGAGAAACCTGACCGCTATGAACGGACTGAAAAGATTAAAAAGTGTCCAGTCTGTGTAAAAAAGCTACCTGCAGTCTGGGATAAGAAGCTTTGCCAACAGTGTACGGACCAGATTATTAGGGCTGAACAACCGTCCCTGGTAGACGAACTACGGTCCATGATGAAGCAGGAGATTCAGGCCTCACTAGCCTCCCTCCCTGCTCCTGGCCCCTCTTCCCCAAAGAAAAGGAAACTCCAGTCAGCCCCATCTGATCATGAGGATGCTGATTCCGCCTCGGAGGGTCCCGATGAAGGTTCTTCCTCCGGCAGGTCTGACCAGTCCTTCCTTTTTCCCTCAGAAGATTTGGGGGATCTTATTGGGGCGGTTCGGAGTACTATGGGGTTAGAGGAAGTGCAGTCTCTTCCCTCTATCCAGGATGAAATGTTTGCTGGCCTGAAAACCGTCAAACAATTAGGGTTTCCGGTTCATGCCAATATTCTGGATATTGTCTCAGGAATGGGAATTTCCTGAGAAGCGTTTCCGGAGTGACCCCAGACGCCGGTTTCCTCTGGAAACTTCTGGGTTACATTGGGAGGTCCCCAAAGTAGATGTACAGGTGGCTAGGGTAGCTAAACAAACGGCGCTTCCCTTTGAAGATACTTCCCAACTGAAGGATCAGATGGATAGGAAGGTAGAGGGCCTCATGAAGCGATCCTGGGAGGCATCGTCTTCTACCATTCAGGCCAACATTGCCTCCACTTGTGTATCCCAGTCCCTACTTAGGTGGTTAGACCAGTTGGAGGCTCATATTCCCAGGGTACCCCTCGGGATGAGTTGCTGGAATCCCTTCACTTACTTAGGAAGGCTACCAGTTTTTTGGCAGATACCTCGGTGGAATCACCTCGGTCCTATCTAACTCTGCCAGACGTGCCCTCTGGCTTAAGGCCTGGAGTGGAGACTCCACCTCCAAAATGAGACTTTGCTCCCTTCCGTTTAAAGGGGATTTGGTGTTTGGGCCTGCCCTGGATGATATTCTGGACAAGGCGAATGATCGTAAGGCCTTGCCTGATCCTAGATCCCCCAGGAAGCGGTCCTTTCGTCCCTCGATGCCTCAGGCCTCCCAGCCCAGAGGAAAAGGGAAGGCGGGCCGGTGGAGCTATCATAAGGGTAGAGGGAGAAACATCCTCATCCCTCCCCATCAACAACGTCCTCAGCAGGACAAACAGTGACGAGTTTCTTCCCCAGTGGCCGTCCATCACCTCCTGCCAATGGGTTCTGAAGATCGTCTCAGAGGGTCTCTTAATAGAATTCATCTCCCCCCCCTCTTCCGGGTCTCCGAGTCACGGCTCTGGCGTCGCGGGGTTCCCAGGCTCTACTGTACGCAAAGATTCAAGAGCTTCTGCACTCGGGGGTCGTTTCCCCAGTCCCGAGTCAGGAAGAAGGGATAGGCCACTACTCCCGTCTCTTCCTTGTCAGAAAGCCGTCTGGCGACGTCCGGATTATCATCAATCTACGGCGTCTCAACCGGCAGGTCAGGTACGGGCGGTTCAAGATGGAGTCCGTGAAATCGGCTATTCCCCTGATAGGTCTGCACCACCAGATGGCCTCCATAGATCTGAAGGACGCCTACTTCCATGTGCCCATCCATCCGTGTCACAGGCAATACCTCAAGTTTGCGGTTCTACACGGGGAGGAAGTGCTTCATTTCCAATTCAATGTACTTCCCTTCGGGATCTCCTCGGCTCCAAGGATCTTTTCAAAGATCATGGCAGAGGTGGTCGCCTTCATACGATTGCAGGGTATCTGTCTGGTTCCATATTTGGACGACTTTCTTCTCGTGGCTCCCTCCGCTCAGACCCTCCGGAGCCATGTGGAGAAGTCTTTAGGAATCCTTCGGTCCTTGGGATGGATCCCCAATCTCAAAAAATCACAGTTGCACCCCTCCTCCACTCGGCAGTTTCTCGGAGTGCTGCTGGACTCCGACAGGCAGGCATCCTTTCTCCCGGAGGGCCACAGGGTGGCCCTGCTAGCCAAAATCTCAAAGCTTCGCTGTCAGGCTCGCCCGACCCTTCGAGCGGCTATGTCAGCTCTGGGTTCTATGACGTCCTGCATTCCCTCAGTCAGGTGGGCTCTGGCCCATTCTCGGTGTCTCCAGGATCATATCCTGGCGCATTGGGACAGACTACCGTCCTCCCTGAACAGACGGTTTCGCCTCTCGGTGACCGTCTCCTCATCCCTTCTCTGGTGGCTGCGGCCCAACAACCTGCAGGTGGGGGTTGCCTGGACTCAGACGCCCCTGGTTACACTGACAACCGATGCCAGCCTGCGGGGATGGGGTGCTATGGTGGCGAACTCCCCATTTCAGGGGGTCTGGAGTCCTTATGTCAGCTCCCAATCCTCCAATTACCGAGAGCTCAGGGCAGTCAGGGAAGCCCTCCTTGCGGCTCAGGATCTCGTCCGGGACTCTCACGTCCTGGTCTACTCGGACAATGTCACCACAGTGGCACATCTCCGCCATCAGGGCAGTACACGATCGGGCGCCCTGAAGTCTGTGTCCTCCCGGATTTTCCACTGGGCGGAACAGTCCCTGCTATCCTTTTCTGCAGTCCATCTAAAGGGCTCCCTAAACCTTCAGGCAGAATTCCTGAGTCGTCGGGATGTTCATCCGGGGGAATGGAGCTGGATCAAGCGGTGTTCTGCTCTCTGGTGGCAAGGTGGGGTACTCCAGAGGTGGACCTCTTTGCTTCGGCAGGAAATCGCAAGGTCGCAACATATTTCTCCCTGAACCCTCGGGACAAGGCATTGGGGGTGGACGCCTTCTGCCACGTTTGGTCCTTTTGCCTCGCCTACGCTTTCCCCCCACTTCCTCTTCTCGCACGGACCCTGAGGAAGATCAGAGACGACGGAGCCACAACTATCCTGGTAGCCCCTCTGTGGCCTCGGAGGAGTTGGTACAGCCTGATCCTGACGCTCGGGATAGACGGACCGGTCCTCCTGGGTTCCGACCCCAGTTTACTATCCCAGGGTCCGATTTTCCATCCGGATCCTCAGAAACTCAAATTGGCTGCCTGGCTTCTGAGGCCCGGGCACTGAGGGCCCAGGGACTTTCTGACAGGGTTGTGGCTACTCTACAACCGTAAACCGGTGACTAATAGTATTTACAATAAAATCTAGATGAAATTTTCCTCCTGGTGTGGTTCTCGGCCTCCTGACCCACTCCGGCCTAACGTTGCGCAGATTCTAGACTTCCTCCAGAGTGGATTAGACCTGGGCCTTCGGCCTAGCACCCTGAAGGTTCAGGTCTCGGCACTCAGTGCAGTCTTTGACACAGCTCTGGCGGATCATCGCTGGATCCGCCGTTTCTTTGTGTCCGCTAGTAGACTCTGTCCGTGTCAGAGGGTCCTGACGCCTCGCTGAGATCTCAATGTGGTCCTTACAGGACTGTCTCAGTCTCCCTTTGAGCCGCTGTCCTCCTGTAACATCCGTTCGCTTGGTCACAAGACTGCCTTTCTTGTGGCTATTACGTCTGCTCGTAGAGTCGGGGAACTTCAGGCATTGTCTATTCGGGAGCCTTACCTGACCGTCAGAGATGACAGCATTGTCTTTCAGCTGGACCCTTCCTTCCTTCCCAAGGTGGTTTCGGATTTTCACCGTTCTCAGTCCATCATCCTGCCTTCCTTCTGTCAGCATCCTAGGACTCCGGGTGAGGAACTGTTTCATTCTTTGGACGTTCGTCGGACAGTGTTGCACTACCTGGATGTTACTGCACCTTGGCGTCTTGATCATAACCTATTCATCCAGCCCTTTGGTCGAAATAAGGGCAGGAAGGTGGCCAAGAGTACCGTCGCCAACTGGATTGTGCGGGCCATTAGAGACGCCTACCTCGCTCAGCATCTCTCTCCGCCTACCGGATTCACGGCGCACTCAACCAGGGCTACCTCTGCCTCCTGGGCTGAACGGGCAGGGGCTTCTCCTGAGCAGATCTGCAAGGCGGCTACGTGGTCTTCCCTCCATACTTTCACGAAGCATTATCGTTTGGATCTGGATTCCAACAGGGATTTGGCGTTTGGCAGGAAGGTCCTGCAGGCTGTGGTCCCCCCCCCTAGGTATCAATTCGTTGGTATTCCTCCTATGCTGTCGTGGAAGGGACTAGAGAAATAAGAATTATTCTTACCGTTAATTCGGTTTCTAGGACCTTCCACGACAGCAGGTAATTCCCTCCCTTATCCTCGATATTCCTGGATGTGTTTGTACTTCTCATGTGCTATGGGTTCTTTGTAAGACACTGGCTATGGGAGGTGGGAGGGTCCTTTTAAACCTCTTGTGCTTCCTGTCCCAATTAGGGCGTGGAGAGACAACCTCCTATGCTGTCGTGGAAGGTCCTAGAAACCGAATTAACGGTAAGAATAATTCTTATTTTTCTAATATTTCTGCAGCAGTAATGCAATGCCAAAGTATCCTTATATTATTGAGTGCCACTGGATATGCTTTTGTAGATATGTTTTATGAATGTCGTTTTGAGCACTTCGAAGGGTGCAGTTTTTAAAACGTCGTTTTGAGTATTTTCTGTCACATAGGCCTTTTAATGAATAAAGCCATGTGCGCACTAGAAAGTGACTTTTTCTTAAGGAAAAAACGGACCCTCTTAAAGAATCCCTGACCCACGGTAAAAAAACGCACCAAAACCGCAACGAAATCCGCATGCAGTATTACCGTGGTTAGGTGCGGATTTGGTGTGGATTTGATGCGGATTTGACACGTTTTTTCCTCAGGCTGCTCCCTGCGGATTTTTACCATTTATCTATGGCAAAAACAGCAGGTACCTGCGGAAAAGAAGTGATATGCTCATTAATTCCGCGCGGAAAATCCGTGGGTATAAAAAAAAAACGCAGTGTGCACACAGCATTTTTCAAAACCCATAGATTTTGTTGGGAAATGACTGCAGCAATATTAGACACTTTTTCTGCAGCAAATCCGCAGCGTGCGCACAGTGCCTAACAAAGGAATTCAGCTCACCCACTCCCACTCCTAGCCGCCTCTCCACAGCACGGACAATCGGCCGGGCAGCTGCAAACATGTGAAAAAAAATCCAACGCAGAAAGGGAGGCAGTCTAAAACGGAAATTTCCATGTGGTTTATTCCATGTGCAGAAAATTGTATAAGCTGGGCACAGACAGCCCCTAGACAAGGAAGAAAAATGGACTAGCGACGCGTTTCGACCGTATTACACGGTCTTAAGGCCCCGTTACACACAACGACGTATCTAACAATATATCGCCAGGGTCACTGATTCCGTAACGCACATCCGGCATCGTTAGCGACGTCGTTGCGTGTGACACCAACGAGCGACCGTTAACGATGGGAAAATACTCACCAAATTGTCCATCGTTGACACGTTCATTTTCAAAAAATTGTTGAGGACGCAGGTTGTTCGTCGTTCCCAAGGCAGCGCACACCGCTATGTGTGACACCTCGGGAACGACGAACTTCAGCTTACCTGCGGCCGCCGGCTATGAGGAAGGAAGGAGGTGGGCGGGATGTTACGGCCGCTCATCTCCGCCCCTCCGCTTCTATTTGGCGGCCGCTTTGTGACGCTGCATGAAACGCCCCCTTAGAGAGAAGGTGGATCGCCGGCCACAGCGATGTCACTAGGCAGGTAAGTCTGTGTGACGTCTCCTAACGATATTGTGCACCACGGACAGCAATTTGCCCGTGACACACAAGCGGCGGGCGGGTACGCTCGCTAGCGATATCGCTGCGTGTGACGGGGCCTTTAATCATGTAACTGACTAATATAAATGCCGAGTTTAAAAAGACCATTTCATCATGTGACATGTCCGCTGGTGCAGATCCTGTTAACTCTTTCTTGCCTTCATTAAATTCCACAATCTGGTTCATTATAGGGATGTATAAAATCTAGAGACACTGTCAGAAGAGCATTATCAGTAAACCGTATAAATACCAACTATACAAACTTATATTTCGTATATGTTACACAAATTTATTTTTTCATCATAAAAAAGATAAAACTTCATAAACCTACTGTCAATATATATATTTCTTCAGCGCTCTATTGGGAGACCCAGACGATTGGGGTATAGCTACTGCCCTCTGGAGGCCACACAAAGCACTACATTAAAAGTGCAAGGCCCCTCCCCCTCTGGCTATACCCCCCCCGTGGTATCACGGGTTCTCCAGTTTTAGCTTTGTGTGCGAAGGAGGTCAGACATTCCATGCATAGCTCCACAGATTTTAGTCAGCAGTAGCTGCTGACTATTTCGGATGGAAGAAAAGAGGACACATATAGTGTCCCCAGCATGCTCCCTTCTCACCCCTGGATGGTGTTGTAAGGTTGAGGTACCTATTGCTGGTACAGGGCTGGAGCCTGACATGCTGTTTTCCTTCCACATCCCCTTGTAGGGCTCTGTGGAAGTGGGATCCTGCCGGCCTCTCAGCTCTGACGCCGGGCTCCATCCACAGACCCATTAGAACCTGATGGATTCGGAGCAGGAGTACGATCAGGGACAGGCCCTGCATCATACAGGTACTCTGTGTCCCCGGCAGGCACAGACACACTCCGGGCTGGCTGGGTGTTGTAGTGCGCCGGGGACCGCAACGTGGAGTTGGTGTCCCTACAGATTACTGGGGGATTGTTTGTGTTTGGGAACGCAGCGCCGACCCCCTCTGGACCGGGCGGCGCTGCTGTGACTTGTGGTGCGCCGGGGATCCGCCGTCCGCGCTTTTACGGCGGCGGCGGTTATAAATTTAGTCCCCGGCTTTTTGGGCCTAGGACGCCGGCAGCTCCGTTTCGTTCCCGCCCCCACCCTGTCATTCAGGGTAGGGGAGAGACGCTGTTCGTTAGCAGCGACGAGGGCTGGAGCCTGATTTACATGCTCCAGCCCTCACACTATGCACAGAGGGAAGCAGGCTTCCCGCTCTTGGCCAGGAACGCCCAGGGCCCGCCCCCCTTCCTCTCTAGAGACGCCGGCAGCCATTACATGCATGCCTGGCTGGAGGAAGGACGCAAGGCTCTGGGAGACCTGGACTAGGGGCTATCTGGCGACCACACACCCGCTTTTTAAGCGGGCGGTAAGCGATTTTTCTGTGCTGGTCCCTCTAGTGCCTCACTGTGTGTCAGTGTACTGGGTACATATATATAGATATTGTATTTCTTGCACTGTGAGGTGCGCTTCTGGCTGCATATCCCAGATCACTCTGTGGAAGCAGCAACATGTCATCCTCAAAACGCAAGGCGGCCAAGGCAAAAAGGGCTGTGTATACTGCGTGTGCTGCATGTGGGGCTAATCTACCAGTAGGCTCCGATGACCCCCATTGTGTGCAATGCTCCGACCCGGTGCTGCTTCGCCAGCCGGAGTCAGGAGAGGTAGTGACCCAGGCTGAGACGCTTGTAAGTTCTGCCCCGGTGACAGGGACGGACTTTGCAGTTTTTGCAGATAATATGTCTGTATCTATGGCAAAAATCCTTGAAACCTTGCAATCTATGCATGGGGCTCAGTCTCTGGGCACGGAGAGGCCTCTGTCCTCAGGTCCCCCTTACTTGGAATGTATCCAGCCCACAGGGGGGTCCCCGGCTTCACAGGCCGAGGATTATGACTCAGATGATGGCCCCAGCCACCCTAAGCGAGCTCGCTGGGAAAGACCCTCGACGTCTTCACACTGCTCAGGGTCTCAGCGCAATCAGTCTCCCTGTGATGTGTCGGATGAGAGTGATCAGGAATCCACTCCTGGAACCCCTCTCAACCTGGATACCCCGGATGGGGATGCCATGGTAAACGACCTTATCTCAGCCATCAATAGGCTGTTGGATATTTCCCCCCCAGCCCCTTCAGCAGAAGAGGCGGTTGCGGAGCAGGAAAAGTTTCGTTTCCTTTATCCCAAGCGTAAATTGAGTGCTTTGTTAGATCACTCTGACTTCAGAGAATCAATCCAGAAGCACGACGCTCACCCAGAAAGGCGTTTCTCTAAACGATCTAAAGATACGCGTTTCCCTTTCCCCCCTGAGGTGGTCAAGCGCTGGACACAGTGTCCAAAGGTAGACCCCCCGATTTCCAAACTTGCAGCTAGATCCATAGTTGCAGTGGAGGATGGCGCTTCACTTAAAGATGCCAATGACAGACAGATGGACCTTTGGTTAAAATCTGTCTATGAAGCTATCGGCGCGTCGTTTGCTCCGGCATTCGCAGCGGTATGGGCACTCCAGGCTATTTCAGCTGGCTTAGCAAAAGTGGATGCTATCATGCATCCAGCAGTGCCGCAAGTGGCGCACCTTACCTCGCAGATGTCGGCGTTTGCGTCTTACGCTATCAATGCGGTCCTAGAATCTACCAGTCGCACCTCAATGGCGTCCGCCAATTCGGTAGTTTTGCGCAGAGCCTTGTGGTTAAAGGACTGGAAAGCAGATGCTGGTTCCAAAAAATGTTTAACCAGTTTGCCTTTGTCTAGAGATAGACTGTTTGGCGAGCCATTGGCTGACATCATTAAGCAGTCCAAGGGTAAAGACTCCTCTTTACCACAACCCAGAACATCCAAACCTCAGCAGAAAAAGTGGCAGCAGAGGTTTCAGTCCTTTCGAGGTTCGGGCAAGACACCGTTTACCTCGTCCAAAGGGACTCAGAGGACGCAAAGAAACTCAGATTCGTGGCGGGCTCACACGCGCCCCAAGAAAGCAAATGGAGGTACCACTTCCAAAGCGGCTACCTCATGACTTCCAGCCCCCTCCCTCCGCATCGCCGGTCGGGGGCAGGCTCTCCCGCTTTTCCGGCATTTGGATGTCACAGGTCAAAGACCGGTGGGTGACGGACATTTTGTCTCGCGGGTACAGAATCGAGTTCAATTCTCGTCCTCCAGCTCGGTTCTACAGAACCTCCCCACGTCCAGACCGAGCAGATGCTCTGCTGCAGGCGGTGGGCTCCCTAAGAGCGGAAGGAGTGATTATCCCAGTCCCTCCTCAGGAACAAGGGCAAGGATTTTACTCCAATCTCTTTGTGGTTCCAAAAAAGGACGGCTCGTTCCGTCCTGTTCTGGACCTAAAACGGCTCAACAAACATGTGCACGCCAGGAGGTTCCGGATGGAAACCCTCCGCTCTGTCATTGCCTCAATGTCCAGAGGAGACTTCCTTGCCTCAATAGACATCAAAGATGCTTATCTCCACGTGCCAATTGCTACAGAACATCAACGTTTTCTACGTTTTGTGATAGGAGACGACCATTTTCAGTTCGTAGCTCTGCCATTTGGTCTGGCGACAGCCCCACGGGTCTTCACCAAGGTCATGGCGGCGGTGGTAGCAGTTTTGCACTCTCAGGGACACTCGGTGATCCCTTACCTAGACGACTTATTGGTCAAAGCTCCCTCTCAGGAGGCATGTCAGCACAGCCTGAATGCTACGCTGGAGACTCTACAGTCTTTCGGATGGATCATCAACTTTCCAAAGTCGATCCTATCACCGACTCAGTCACTAACGTATCTTGGCATGGAGTTTCATACTCTAGCAGCGATAGTGAAGCTTCCGCTGGACAAGCAGCGGTCACTACAGACAGGGGTGCAATCTCTTCGGCAGGACCAGTTGCATCCCTTGCGGCGCCTCATGCATTTCCTAGGGAAGATGGTGGCAGCCATGGAAGCAGTTCCCTTTGCGCAGTTTCATCTGCGCCCACTTCAATGGGACATTCTCCGCCAATGGGACGGGAAGTCAACGTCCCTGGACAGGAAAGTCTCGCTTTCCCAGACGGCAAAAGACTCTCTACAATGGTGGCTCCTTCCCACATCATTGTCTCAGGGAAGATCCTTCCTGCCCCCATCCTGGGCAGTAGTCACGACAGATGCGAGTCTGTCAGGGTGGGGAGCAGTATTTCTCCACCACAGGGCTCAGGGGACGTGGACTCCGCAGGAGTCCACCCTTCAGATCAATGTTCTGGAGATCAGAGCAGTGTATCTTGCTCTACTGGCCTTCCAACAGTGGCTGGAAGGAAAGCAGATCCGAATCCAATCGGACAACTCCACAGCGGTGGCATACATCAACCACCAAGGAGGGACGCGCAGTCGGCAAGCCTTCCAAGAAGTCCGGCGCATTCTAATGTGGGTGGAGGACAGAGCATCCACCATATCCGCGGTTCACATTCCAGGCGTAGAAAACTGGGAAGCAGACTTCCTCAGTCGCCAGGGCATGGACGCAGGGGAATGGTCCCTTCACCCGGACGTGTTTCAGGAAATCTGTCGCCGCTGGGGAGTGCCGGACGTCGATCTAATGGCGTCTCGGCACAACAACAAGGTCCCGGCATTCATGGCAAGGTCGCGCGATCAAAGAGCTCTGGCGGCAGACGCCTTGGTTCAAGATTGGTCGCAGTTTCAGCTCCCATACGTGTTTCCGCCTCTGGCGCTCTTGCCCAGAGTGCTACGCAAGATCAGATCCGAGTGCAGCCGCGTCATACTCGTCGCTCCAGACTGGCCGAGGAGGTCGTGGTATCCGGATCTGTGGCATCTCACGATCGGTCGACCGTGGTCACTGCCAGACCGACCAGACTTACTGTCCCAAGGGCCGTTTTTCCATCAGAATTCTGCGGCCCTGAACCTGACTGTGTGGCCATTGAGTCCTGGATCCTAGCATCTGCTGGATTATCTCAGGAAGTCGTTGCCACAATGAGACAAGCTAGAAAGTCGAATTCGGCTAAGATCTACCACAGAACGTGGAAGATTTTCTTGTCCTGGTGCTCTGCTCAGGGAGTGTCTCCCTGGCCATTTGCATTGCCCAAGTTTCTTTCCTTTCTGCAATCGGGGTTAGAAAAGGGCTTGTCGCTCAGCTCCCTTAAAGGGCAAGTTTCGGCACTATCCGTGTTTTTTCAGAAGCGTCTAGCACGTCTTCCTAAGGTGCGCACGTTCCTGCAGGGGGTCTGTCATATTGTGCCCCCGTACAAGCGACCGTTAGATCCATGGGATCTGAACAGGGTACTAGTTGCTCTCCAGAAGCCGCCCTTCGAGCCTCTGAAGGAAGTTTCCTTTTCTCGGCTGTCGCAGAAAGTGGCGTTTCTTGTTGCGATCACATCGCTTCGGCGAGTGTCTGAGCTGGCAGCTCTGTCATCTAAGGCTCCCTTCCTGGTGTTCCACCAGGACAAGGTTGTGCTGCGCCCCATTCCGGAGTTTCTTCCTAAGGTCGTATCCTCTTTTCATCTTAATCAGGATATTTCCTTGCCTTCTTTTTGCCCTCATCCGGTTCACCGGTATGAAAAGGCCTTACGTTTGCTAGATCTGGTGAGAGCACTCAGAATCTACATTTCCCGCACGGCGCCCATACGCCGTGCCGATGCACTTTTCGTCCTTGTCGCTGGTCCGCGCAAGGGGTTGCAGGCTTCTAAAGCCACCCTGGCTCGATGGATCAAAGAACCAATTCTAGAGGCCTACCGTTCTGCGGGGCTTCCGGTTCCTTCAGGGCTAAAAGCCCACTCCACCAGAGCCGTGGGTGCGTCCTGGGCATTACGCCACCAGGCTTCGGCTCAACAGGTGTGCCAGGCAGCTACCTGGTCCAGTCTGCACACTTTCACCAAGCATTATCAGGTGCATACCTATGCTTCGGCGGATGCCAGCTTAGGTAGAAGAGTCCTGCAGGCGGCAGTGACACCCCCGTAGGGGAGGGCTGTTTTGCAGCTCTAACATGAGGTATTTATTTACCCACCCAGGGACAGCTTTTGGACGTCCCAATCGTCTGGGTCTCCCAATAGAGCGCTGAAGAAGAAGGGAATTTTGTTACTTACCGTAAATTCCTTTTCTTCTAGCTCTTATTGGGAGACCCAGCACCCGCCCTGTTGTCCTTCGGGATGTTTTTTTGTTGTTTGCGGGTACACATGTTGTTCATGTTGAACGGTTTTTCAGTTCTCCGATGTTATTCGGAGTTAATTTGTTTAAACCAGTTATTGGCTTCCTCCTTCTTGCTTTGGCACTAAAACTGGAGAACCCGTGATACCACGGGGGGGGTATAGCCAGAGGGGGAGGGGCCTTGCACTTTTAATGTAGTGCTTTGTGTGGCCTCCAGAGGGCAGTAGCTATACCCCAATCGTCTGGGTCTCCCAATAAGAGCTAGAAGAAAAGGAATTTACGGTAAGTAACAAAATTCCCTTCTTATAGAAACCGCAATGCCCTCATGAATATTTCCTATATACCATATGTCTTATTAAGTAGATGTTAGTGGGACTTTATGACTTTATTTTTGCTATAGGCTTGATTCAATAGAAATAAATACAGATACCAGAGACACTATTGGGAGAACATCATCCGTAGATTATCCAAATACAAGCTCTATGTGGTTGTACCATGTGTATATTGTAAGGATCTATTATTCCATTATGGGAAAATCTCCATATACAGTATTCACCGATCTATATAGTGCATAAAAATCACAATGCTCTCATAGGATATTTCTTATATGCACAATATCCTATTGGATGGATTCTGATAGAATTATGTAGCATAATTATCACTATAAGTTTGATTAATAAGAGTTTGTAAAAATTAAAAACACTATGAAAGAAAAAAGAGAAAAAAGACTTTGTCGGTGAGCTATATAAAAATAGACTATACATGATTATATCCTATACAGTGCATTGTGAAAGGACTCGGTGCCCTTGAATTTTTCAACCTTTCCCCACATTTCAATTAATGGTGAAGAATCAACAACAAGTGGGACACAATCAGGGCTGTGGAGTCGGAGTCTGTATAAAATGCACCGACTCCTAAAATATATAATAAATTGGGGACAGTGCAATGCAGAATGTGCTGAATATTTTACTAAATAATATTTAGTATAATGCTTATATTTAAGTGAAAAATTTATTGTAGTACAATGTGAACATCAGACACTTAATTATTTTTATGATACAATAATCAAGATATTTGGATAGAACATAAAACATTTATTGGATACAACTGTAGAACACAAACTAATAAATTGTAAATATGTAATACTATATGTAATATATATATATATATATATATATATATATATTACATATAGTATTACATATTTACAATTTATTAGTTTTTTGTGTTCTAAAGTTGTATCCAATAAATATATTTTATGTTCTATCCAATATCTTGATTATTGTATCATAAAAATTATTAAATGTCTGATGTTCACATACACATGTTCAGGTACTACAATAAATTTTTCACCTAACTATAAGCAATATATGTAGGAGTCGGAGTCGGTGCAAGAGAAATTGAGGAGTCGGAGTCGAAGGTTTGGCTTACCGACTCCACAGCCCTGGACACAATTGTGAAGGTGAATGATATTTATTGTTTATTTTACACTTTTATAAAAAATAATAAATTTAAAATTGTGGCGTGCAATATTATTCATGCCCTGTAAGTTAATACTTTGTAGCACCACCTTTTGCGGCGATTACAGCACAAGTCTCTTGGGGTATGTCTCTATCGGTTTTGCACATGGAGAGGCTGAAATTCTCGCCCATTCTTCGTTTGTAAACAGCTGGAGCTGAGTGAGGTTGGATGGAGGCGTTTGTGAACAGCAGTTTTCAGCTCTTTCCACAGATTCTCGATTGGGTTCAGGTCTGGACTGTGACTTGGCCATTCTAACACCTGGATACGTTTATTTGTGAACCATTCCATTGTAGATTTTGCTTTATGTTTGGGATCATTGTCTTGTTGGAAGACAAATCTCCCTCCCAGTCTCAGGTCTTTTGCAGACTCCAACAGGTTTTCTTTAGGAATGGTCCTGTATTTGGCTCCATTCATCTTCCCATCAACTTTAACCATCTTCCCTGTCCCTGCTGAAGAAAAGCAGGCCCAAACCATGATGCTTCCTCCACCATGTTTGACAGTAGGGATGGTGTGTTCAGGGTGATGAACTGTGTTGCTTTTACGCCAAACATATAGTTTGACATTGTGCCCAAAAACGTTCAATTTTGGTGTCATCTAACCAGAGCACCTTCCACATGTTTGGTGTCTCCCAGGTGGCTTGTGGCACACTTTAATTGACACTTTTTAAGGATATCTTTGAGAAATGGCTTTCTCCTTGCCACTCTTCCATAAAGGCCAGATTTGTGCAGTGTACAGCTGATTGTTGTCCTATGGACAGACTCTCCCACCTCAGCTGTAGATCTCTGCAGGTCATCCAGAGGGATCATGGGCCTCTTGGCTGCATCTCTGATCAGTCTTCTCCTTCTTTGAGATGATAGTTTAGATGGACGGCCGGGTCTTGGTAGATTTGCAGTGGTATGATGCTCCTTCCATTTCAATATGATCGCTTGCACAGTGCTTCTTGGGATATTTAAAGTTGTGGAAATCTTTTTGTAACCAAATCCGGCTTTAAACGTCTCCACAACAGTATCACGGACCTGCCTGTTGTGTTCCTTGGTCTTCATGATGCTCTCTGTGCTTTATACAGGACACTGAGACTATCACAGAGCAGGGGCATTTATACGGAGACTTGATTACACACAGGGGCTTATATTTATCATCATCAGTCATTTAGGACAACATTGGATCATTCAGAGATCCTCAATGAACTTCTGGAGTGAGTTTGCTGCACTGAAAGTAAAGGGGATGAATAATATTGCACGCCCCACTTTTCAGTTTTATTTTTTACAAAAGTTTAAAATAAGCAATACATTTCGTCCATCTTCACAATTGTGTCCCACTTGTTGTTGATTCTTCACCATAAAATGTAAATTTTTATCTTTGAAGCCTGAAATGTGGGAAAAGGTTGAATAATTCAAGGGGGCTAAATACTTTCGCAAGGCACTGTAACTGGCGTGTGAACAATGTCGATTTATTCTCCACAAGTGTCCGAAAGTGCAAGGCTATGTGCCCATGCTGCAGAAAATTTGCGGAATTTGCCGCAATTTTTTTTGCGGAAACTCTGCAGATTTTTCAAAAATCTGCAGTACAGCAAGTCCCCAGCCATTTCTATGGCATTTTGGAACTGCTGTGCCCATGCTGCATTTTTTTCCGCAGCGGAAATAATGCGGATTTCCCTGCAGAAAAATCTGCAGCATGTCAATTATTCTTGCGGATTTTTCCGCAGGGTTCAATACTTACCTGCCTTGATAGCAGACACCGGAGTCACTTCCTCCAGTGTAGTGGAGCGCGGTGGTGCCAGGAGCAGGAAGCAGGAGGTGGGCGGGGCCTGCACGAGCTCCGATCATGTGACAGCCGGAGCTAATTCAGGCCTGCCCACCTTCTCCTGCAATGTGCAGACGGACACAGCCGGAGAGTGTAGTGCTGCGTGATGGAGGTAAGTATGAACTCACCGATCACTCCAGCACTTGTTCTGCATTGCGGATGCAGTGCCCAAGCCATGGTACTGTATCCTCAATGCAGAATGACCGCAGTATATCCGCAGGACATTCCGCAGCACATCCGCAGCATGAAAACAGACAGTTGTGCTGCGGATTTCTGGGAGCTCCTGCGGATATATCCGCAGGACACTTTCTCCGTGGGCACATAGCCCAAGGCTCTTATCTGGCACTACTGGCTACCCTGTGCCCCTCTCTCCCTCTACTTTCGTAAGGCACTGTACATGCTGTAAAGGTTTATCATACTATCTGCAAAAAAGCCTTGTACACACACTATCAAACCACATGCCGCATAAGAGCCGCAGTACTTTCATGAATATTTCTTATATACCACATGTCTTATCAAATGAATGTTTCTGAGACTTTATAATATGATTTCCAAACACTCTCCTATCCTATCTATATTTAAAAAAAAACAAACCATCATTTAACTACCTTTTATAATATAAGTCTTAATATTTGAATAAACTAGACAATTTATAAGGGATATAACAATGGGAATAAATAGTCACGTATGCGAGATCTCTGTGTCAATGTGCACAAGCCCAGGAAAGAGAATGAGAGCGGAAATAAAAAAAAAGGAATAGTGTACATTGACCCAAAATATTCACTATACATTATCTCTGAGTTGAGGTGGCAAACAACATGTCAAAATTAATAAATTCACCTATACTGCAAAATCAAGTCCCTGCGGATATTTCAACCTCCAGCCTGTCTGGAGCCCAATGCAAACATCCAATAAGACTCTTCCCAAAAGCAATTTCCTATAGTTTCCTCCTCTGGGAGGTCTTCTGACTTTCTCAATAGCATTGAACTTAAAGCATTTTTTTTCTCCCCTATATACCTCCATAAAGTGACGAGAAACTGCAGAAATGCCCACTTTGGGTGCACCTGTGGCATCCGCGAGATGTCTTCTAATTCTCTTTTTTAACGCCCCTACAGTGCAACCCACATATTGTTTAGAACAATCCGTGCAAGTAATGAGGTAGACCACACCAGAGGAGC
This sequence comes from Anomaloglossus baeobatrachus, assembly GCF_048569485.1. NCBI lineage: Eukaryota > Metazoa > Chordata > Amphibia > Anura > Aromobatidae > Anomaloglossus > Anomaloglossus baeobatrachus. Next base: position 679,545,191 of record NC_134355.1, read on the forward strand.
TGCAATTAAGAAACTGCTCAATCGGATACGTTTTCCCATCAACTCCGGAGGCAAAAGTCTTCCATTTATTCACAAATGTGCAACACAAGCATATGTTGTGTCCACATTTGTAGAATCCATGAATACTGAGCCAGGTCTCTGATGGCACATCTGCTGAAATTTCAGATAGACTGGGGGAAACCATACTGCTTATTGTTGGGGCTCTTTTGGGGATGAAATCAATCTTATTATTTTCCAAAACAGTTTTAAACCACTGTGTCAGTATACAACATCGGCAAAAAAAAATTTGATCACCGCAACAATTTCATAATAGTCCTGGCTATAATTTGTTATAAAATGAATTCCTCCCAAATCATTACCATTAGTTTCTGTTTGATTTTTATCTAGAATTAGAGAATTTCTTTCTAGTTTTTTCACCTCCTCTAATCCAGTTTTTAACAGTGATCCAATCCTTTCATTCAAAGACCCAATACTGGCCACTATGGGCCTAAATTTAGGGGGAACCCCCCCTTCCTTATGGATCTTTGGTAGGGAATGAAAGATGGGGACAATTGGATTTTCTATGTACAGAAAATCAAAACTTTTTTGTGTAATCACCCCATACTTAGACCATCCCTCAATAATTGAAAGAGATCTCTTTGAAATTTCAAAGTGGGGTCTCCCTCCAAAATGTTGTTGAATCATCAAGTTGTTCCAAATTGCATTTTTATTATTATTATTAATTATTATTATTATTATTATTATAGCGCCATTAATTCCATGTCGCTTTACAAGTAAAAAGGGTATACATAAAAACTAGTACAACAATCATCAACAGTACAAAACACACTGGTACAGGAGGAGAGAGCACCCTGCCCGCGAGGGCTCACAGTCTATAGGGAATGGGTGAGGGTACAATAGGTGAGGACAGAGCTGGTTGCGCACTGGTGTACTGGACTGAGGGTTATTGTAGGTTGTAGGCTTGTCGGATGAGGTGGGTCTTTAGGTTCCTCTTTAAGCTTTCCACTGTAGGAGAGAGTCTGCTATGCTGGGGTAGAGCGTTCCTGAGTATGGGGGAGGCACAGGAGAAATCTTGTATGCGATTGCGGGAAGAGGAGATGAGAGAGGAGTAGAGAAGGAGATCTTGTGAGGATCTGAGGTTGCGTGCAGGTACCGGGAGACTAGGTCACATATGTAAGGAGGAGACAGGTTGTGGATGGCTTTGTATGTCATGGTTAATGTTCTGAACTGGAGTCTTTGGGCAATGGGAAGCCAGTGAAGGGGTTGTCAGAGTGGTGAGGCTGGGGAATAGCGAGGGGAGAGGTGGATCAAGCGGGCCACAGAGTTTAGGATAGATTGGAGGGGTGCAAGAGTGTTGGAAGGGAGGCCAGAAAGCAGGAGGTTGCAGTAGTCGAGGCGGGAGATGATGAGGGCATGTATTAATGTTTTTCCGGATTCTTGATTAAGGAAGGCACGGATCCGAGAGATATTTTTGAGTTGTAGTCGACATGAGTCGGGATTGTAGTGGGTAAAAATCTACGTTGGATGTTTTAAAACCATCATTTAGATTGGCATGGTAGGAGCCACCTTCCGACTCACATTGTCTAAAGGGGGCTTTATACGCTGCGACATCGCTAATGCGGAGTCGTTGGGGTCACGGAATTTGTGACGCACATCCGGCCGCATTAGCGATGTCGCTGCATGTGACACCGATGAGCGATTTTTGCATCGTTGCAAAAACGTGCAAAATCGCTCATCGGTGACATGGGGGTCCATTCTCGATTATCGTTGCTGCAGCAGTAACGATGTAGTTCGTCGCTCCTGCGGCAGCACACATCGCTATGTGTGACGCCGCAGGAACGAGGAACCTCTCCTTACCTGCGTCCTGGCCGCTATGAGGAAGGAAGGAGGTGGGTGGGATGTTCCGGCCACTCATCTCCGCCCCTCCGCTTCTATTGGGCGGCCGCTCAGTGACGTCGCTGTGACGCCGCACGGACCACCCCCTTAGAAAGGCGGTTCGCCGGTCACAGAGACGTCGCCGGGCAGGTAAGTATGTGTGACGGGTCTGCGCGATGTTGTGCGGCACGGGCAGCGATTTGCCCGTGTCGCACAACAGATGGGGGCGGGTACCCACGCTAGCGATATCTGGACCGATATCGCAGCGTGTAAAGTAGCCTTAAGTGTATGAATACCATGCAATTCTTTGAAAGTAGGAACATCACATATGTTATTATCACATCCTATTGGAGTAGAAACTCACATCTTTTTCCTGATCATGTAAAAAATGGCACTTTAAAGTGATATTTCTGGTGAATTTATTAATATCCATTAAGTTGAAAAAAGGTTAAATCTGGTGGAGGGAGAAAAACCCATGCCTTTGGCCAATACGTTCAAATGCTTGTCTTCAAAAATCCTTGCAGTGAGGTTCCATACAGGTTTGAGATCTAAGTCCCTTTCTTTCCCCTTACTGGATTTCTTCTTGGAGCGGTGTTTCCGCCCAGCTCGCCTGGTCCGTTTTTTTTATTGATTGTTTACCAAATTATTATGGGCAGCAGACGCCCTCCATAGAATCACCAGTTTCTGTTGAGGAGATAGAACCCCTAGAAGTGTCAGGGCATGAAAAACTAACTTTCCTGGAATCTCCCTGACTATATATATTTTTTTTTTTTTTTTAATTTTTTTAGTCCAAGTTATAGGGATAATTATGCTACATAATTCTATCAGAATCCATCCAATAGGATATTGTGCATATAAGAAATATCCTATGAGAGCATTGTGATTTTTATGCACTATATAGATCGGTGAATACTGTATATGGAGATTTTCCCCATAATGGAATAATAGATCCTTAAAATATACACATGGTACAACCACATAGAGCTTGTATTTGGATAATCTACGGATGATGTTCTCCCAATAGTGTCTCTGGTATCTGTATTTATTTCTATTGAATCAAGCCTATAGCAAAAATAAAGTCATAAAGTCCCACTAACATCTACTTAATAAGACATATGGTATATAGGAAATATTCATGAGGGCATTGCGGTTTCTATAAATTTTATATATTGACAGTAGGTTTATGAAGTTTTTATCTTTTTTATGATGAAAAAATAAATTTGTGTAACATATACGTAATATAAGTTTGTATAGTTGGTATTTGTACAGTTTACTGATAATGCTCTCCTGACAGTGTCTCTAGTTTTTATAGATTCCTATAATGAACCAGATCGTGGAATTTAATGAAGGCAAGAAAGAGTTAACAACAGGATCTGCACCAGCGGACATGTCACATGTGGTGTTGATTATGATGTGAATGAAATGGTTGTGGAGACACGGGGGTCAGTGGGTGCTCTCTTGTGGAGACACGGGGGTCAGTGGGTGCTCTCATCCGCTGGCCCGGCCGCCTTTAGAAAGACAGCATGTCCCAGGGCTCATCCCAACTGAACGCCCGACCTCCTTAACCGTGGACGGAACACTACTCAGACAACACAGGGTGAGGGAATCACAATGCTAAGACTTTATTGGATCCCCAAACAATTAACGGCATATGACACATAACCAGAAAAACCACAGAATGTAACCAGCAAGTTTCTCGCCCTTCCGTTGGCTCACCAGGGATTAGAATGTTCGTGCCTCAGAGCTTCCAGGGATACTTCCTCCAAACCAGATGCACCCCGCTTTCGACAGGCACCACCAAATGGAATATCGCCGGATTTAGGAAGTTGGCTGAGGACCGCAAAGCCTGTAGGCAGGTGACTGGATTATCCCAAGCTGAATTCCTTCTTTCCTTCCTTGCAAGTGCCTAATAAACAGGGTACTTAGTATATACATTTTTGCAAAAAGGTAAGAAGCTGTCTCACCTCGTCACGGTGTACCCATCTGAGACAGTCCCTAACCTACTAAAGTTAAAAACATTATCAATACCTGACTAGTGTCATGTCAAAACTTCAATATGGATGGTAAAGTGGTTAGCTGGGTCCCAGATTAAATACACAGCAAAAAGTGAGAAGCAGGTAATTGTCCAGCCTCAGTATCAGGAGGGCTGCACCCCCAACTTGCATTAAAGCAAGATAACAGACAAAAAAACAAAAAAACTGAGCTTGCTTTAATGCAAGTTGGGGGTGCAGCCCTCCTGATACTGAGGCTGAACAATTACCTGCTTCTCACTTTTTGCTGTGTATTTAATCTGGGACCCAGCTAACCACTTTACCATCCATATTGAAGTTTTGACATGACACTAGTCAGGTACAGAATATGTTTTTAACTTTAGTAGGTTAGGGACTGTCTCAGATGGGTACACCGTGACGAGGTGAGACAGCTTCTTACCTTTTTGCAAAAATGTATATACTAAGTACCCTGTTTATTAAGCACTTGCTATTTATTTATAGTCAGGGTATTTTTTCTACATTTTTCTACAATTTTCTCTTTGGTTTTTTTCTAGATTGGTATCATGTAGCAAGAGTCTGCCCGGGCAATGGAGAGTTCTCCATCTTATACCCCTGAGCTCTCCATTCAGACCATTGGGGACTTCACGATTGGTGGATAAGACTGGGCTCTTATTGGCTAGATTTCAAGCTGTATATAAAATATCCCTAGTAGTAATGGTCTCTGGCAGAGACGAGGGAGAGACAGCTAAGTTACATTGCATCTAGCAATACACGTAATTTAATGGGAGGTTCGCAGACTTGATTTGTCTGGGTATCTGACCTTCACTGACCAATGCAATTACATGAGTCAACAAGAACTTTAACACTAGACTCCTAAAGGTGGCTTTACACACTGCAACATCGCAAACGACATCGCTGTAACGTCACCGGTTTTGTGACGTAATACCGACCTCCCCAGCGACATTGCAGTCTGTGAAACACATCAGCGACCTGGCCCCTGCTGTGAAGTTGCTGATCGCTACAAATCGTTCAGGACCATTCTTTGGTCCTTTGTTTCCCCGCTGTGCAGCATGATCGCTAGAAAGTCTGTGTGTAAAGGGGACTTTACAGCGACTTCGTTAGCGACTTCCCTTTCAAAAAGCTGCTTTACAACGTCCCCAATGACTAGCTAGGTCGTTCTGCGGGTCTGTATCGCTGTTGCGTCGTTTTCCAGGTATGCCTGTTTGAAAGCTCACCAGCAACTCACCAGAGACTTTGTAGCGATCCCGGCCAGGTTGGGATCGCTGGTGGGATCGCTAGAAAGTCTCAGTGTGTAAAGGGGCCTTAAGAGTATGGAAGAAACAATGAGGAGCTTATCCTCCATTTAAAAACAAACTATCATCATGTCTGGCTGAATTTTAAGAAACTTAACCCATGCTAGGCACTGACAGTCCATGTCGTCACAATGGTCTTTTTAAACTTGGCATTTATATTATTCAGTTACATGACTAAGACCATGTAATAAGGTCAAAATGCGTCGCTAGTCTATTTTTCTCCCATGTCTAGGGACTGTCTGTACCCACCTTATACAATTTTTGTGCACATGGAAATTTTCATTGAAGAATGCCTTCCTTTCTGCGCTGGATTTTTTATCATAGGCCTTTTAAAGTACAACTTTGCTACACACTTTGGAATTTGTATGGATTTATGTGTTTCTATGTGTATGTTTGAGGTTATATTATTATAAACTAATAACTTCAATTTTATTTATGGCAGATGACGGTACCAGGAGTTCAACACAGAATGCTAAGGGAAGTGAAAGTCACAAAGGAGAGAAGCCATATTCATGTTCAGAATGTGGGAAATGTTTTGCTCAGAAATCAAATCTCATTACACATGAGAGAATTCACACAGGAGTGAAGCCATATTCATGTTTAGAATGTGAGAAATGTTTTGCTAACAAATCAAATCTCATTACACATGAGAGAATTCACAAAGGAGAGAAGCCATATTCATGTTCAGAATGTGAAAAATGTTTTGCTCAGAAATCACATCTTATTATACATGAGAGAATTCACACAGGAGGGAAGCCATATTCATGTTCAGAATGTGAGAAATGTTTTGCTAACAAATCAAATCTCATTACACATGAGAGAATTCACAAAGGAGAAAAGCCATATTCATGTTCAGAATGTGGGAAATGCTTTGCTCAGAAATCAAGTCTTATTACACATGAGAGAAATCACACAGGAGTGAAGCCATATTCATGTTCAGAATGTAGGAAATGTTTTTCTCACAAATCAAATCTTGTTAAACATGAGAGAAATCACACAGGAGTGAAGCCATATTCATGTTCAGAATGTGAAAAATGTTTTGCTCAGAAATCAGATCTCATTACACATGAGAGAATTCACACAGGAGTGATGCCATATTCATGTGCAGAATGTGGGAAATGTTTTCCTGACAAATCAAGAATTAATAGACATGAGAGAGTTCACACAGGAATTAAGCCATATTCATGTTCAGAATGTGAGAAATGTTTTGCTACCAAATCGGATCTCATAAAACATGAAAGAATTCACACAGGAGAGAAGCCATATTCATGTTCAGAATGTGGGAAATGTTTTGCTAAAAAATCAAGTCTTACTAGACATGAGAGAAGTCACACAGGAGAGAAGTCATATTTATGTTTAGAATGTGGGAAATGTTTTGCTCAGAAATCAGATCTTGTTAAACATGGGAGAATTCACACAGGAGAGAAGCCATATTCATGTGCAGAATGTGGAAAATGTTTTGCTAAAAAATCAAGTCTTAATAGACATGAGAGAAGTCACACAGGAGAGAAGTCATATTCATGTTTAGAATGTGGGAAATGTTTTGCTCAGAAATCATATCTTATTATACATCAGAGAATTCACACAGGAGTGAAGCCATATTCATGTTCAGAATGTGGGAAATGTTTTGCTCAGAAATCACATCTTATTACACATGAGAGAATTCACACAGGAGTGAAGCCATAGTAGGTGAATAGAATGTCCGTGTTAGTAAATATTAATAGATTTTTACTATCTGTTAATAAAGAGTTCATTTTATTTCCTGGGTCATTACGGTTGTGTACTTCATGATAAATCATTTGCAAACTATTCATTTTTTACGCACCTTTTTTTTCTATTTTTGATGGGGGAGAAAACTTTTTTTTTTAAATTTTTTTTTTTATAGCGAAGTTGTACTCTTTATTCATCCATTTGTGTATTGCTTGAATGAGAGCAAAATCTTGTAAAATATTCACTCCATTTTGTCTTTGTGTAAGGGTACCGTCACACTTAAGCGACGCTCCTGCGATCCCACCAGCGATCTGACCTAGCAGGGATCGCTGGAGCGTCGCTCCATGGTCGCTGGTGAGCTGTCAATCAGGCAGATCTCCACAGCAATCGGAGATCAGCCACCAGCGACCCGTGTAACGACGCTGTGCTTGGTAACCATAGCACACATCAGGTTACTTAGCAAAGCGCTTTGCTTATAGTTACCCGATGTGTACCTTGGCTGCGTGTGCAGGGAGCCGGCTTCTAGAAGCTGCGGACGCTGGTAACCAAGGTAAATATCGGGTAACCAAGCAAAGCCTTTGCTTGGTTACCCGATGTGTACCTTGGTTACCAGCGTCTACAGAAGCCGGCTCCTTGTTCCCTGCACATTCAGATCGTTGCTCTCTCGCTGTCAAACACAGTGATGTGTGCTTAACAGCAGGAGAGCAACAACCAAAAAATTAACCAGAGCTGTGTGTAACGATCCGCCATTTCACAGCAGTGGCCAGGTCGCTGCTTAGTGTCACACATAACGAGATCGCTGATGAGGTCACTGGTGGGTCACAAAATCTGTGACTCAGCAGCGATCTCGCTATGTGAGAAGTACCCCTAAGAGCCTGTACTGTGTCTCCCCTGGTGTAATGCAGTACAGACCTCTGTTTACTTTAGGCTAAGTTCACATTTCCGCTGTTTTGCATCAGTCACAATCCGTAGCCTTGAGGAATTGCGGTATCCTGCAAAATATTTTACAGGAATCCTGTTTTTCCCCATAGACTTCTATTAGTGACGGATTGCGACTGATGATGCTGCGTTGCATCCGCTGCGTCGCGGTCAGTCGTTTTTTAACTGACCGCCGGGCGGGAGCAACGCAGCCTGTAACGTTTTTTGAGCAGCGCGCTCCGTAGGATTTTGCTGCACATGCGCTCTCTGGCTGCCTGCCCCCGTAACCAGGATAAACATCGGGTAACCAAGCAATGCGCTTTGGTTAGTTACCCGATATTTACAGTGGTTACGGGTGCAGGGAGCCAGCGCTAAGCGGTGTATGCTGGCAACCAAGATAAATATCGGGTAACCAAGCAAAAAGTGCTTTGCTTTTAGTTACCCGATATTTACCCTGGATACAGTGTGCAAGGAGGCCGACACTTCACCACTTGGCTCCGCCCCCTCCCGCACTCCGCTTGTGTACACACACACTCACTCACCTGTCCCCAGCCATGCAGACCGCGGCACTGACATCCTCAGCTCCGCCCCCGAACTCCGCCCCCAGCACACAACGGAGTCCGACAATGAAATTCTTTTCTTTGTCATCCGTTGTACAACGCATCAGTCACATGCGTCAAGCAACGCATGTGACTGATGCAAAACAACGGAAATGTGAACTTCGCATTAGATAAGGACATGTATAGTTTCAGTTTCTTTGTTAAAAGTGAAGTTTAGGAATGTGAAACTAAAAAGTTTGTATAGTCTTATATAAATGAGTGACGATTTATATAATACTTTTTCTTGTTGGAGGCAAAGAGAGGGCTACGTCTGATACTTTGTCTCAAAGCAACGTCTCCTTTACATACATGATCTCTATAATTTAATTTAATTAGGAACACACACACACTCTTATACTCTTACACTCTTACAACAAAACCTGGTGCCTGAACAGTGACCCACTATTCCTGAGAATCTCTGATCCAACCACCTTGTCTTCCTCAGAAAGACAACTCCAGCTGTATCAAAAGGTAAGAAGCTTATTCTTACAATATTTGAATTTCATCCTCTGCCGATTTTGCAAATTTTCCCACCTGCAAAGAATGGAGATGGCTGTAATTTTTATTGTAGGTAACGTCAACTGTGACAGAATAAACATAAAAACAGAAAATTACATTGCATGATTTTTAAATAATGAATTTACATTTTATTACGTGAAATAAGTATTTGATACAATGGAAATACAGAACTTAGCATTTGGTGCAGAAACCTTTGTTTGCAGTTACAGAGGTTAGACGTTTCTTACAGTTCTTGACCCAGTTTGCACACACTGCAGCAGGGATTTTGGTTCACTCCTCCATACAGATCTTCTCCAGATATTTCAGGTTTCTGGGCTGTCACTGAGTTTCAGTTCCTTCCAAAGATTTTCTATTTGGAAATGCTTTATATGAAGCCGTTCCTTAGTTGCCCTGTCTGTGTGTTTCGGGTCATTGTCATGCTGGAAAACCCAGCCACAACCCATCTTCAATGCTCTAATACCAAAAAGTTCTATTTTGGTCTCCTGACCACATGACCTTCTCTGGATCATCCAGATGGTCACTGGCAAGATTCAAATGAGCCTGGACGTGCTGGCATAAGCAGGGGGACCTTGCGTGCCCTGCAGAGTTTTAATTCATGACAGCATAGTGTGTCACGGCAATATTTGAGAATGTGGTCCCATCTCTGTTCAGGTCATTGACAGGTCCTCCCGTGTAATTCTGGGCTGATTCTTGACCTTTCTCAGAATTATACTTACCCTCTCCTTACATGGAGCTCCAGACAAAGTAAGATTGACAGTCATCTTCTGTTTCTTCCATTTTCCAATAACTGTGACTACAGTTGCTGCCTTTTCACCAAGCTGTTTGCCTATTGTCCTATATCCTATCCCAGCCTTGTGAAGGTGTATAATTTTTTTTCCTCTGGTGTGCTTAGATAGCTCTTTGGTCTTGGACATAGAAGCGTGAATCCTCCCGGTACTGCCACCGCTGCCGCTGTTTCCACCTCCTGTCCTGCGACATGTCCGCTCCTGTGCGGTGCCATGTCCAGACGGGAGGTTGAAGCAGCTGCGAAATCAAAAGTGAACAGTAGAAAAAAAAAATGTCATACTCACCTGTCTGCAGACTCCCGGGACATGTCCGCTCCCAGCTCCTCTTCCCGGTACCGCCACCCCTGCTCTGGCTGTGTGCAGCCTCCCGGGACACGTCCGATAGCTGCAGGACCTGTTGCTGATCATCTGATGCGGTCACCTGACGGAATCAGCTGACAGTTTATTCCAGCGATGAGGCCGGCTTTTTACCGCCCGGCCGGCTTAAACTATCAGCTGATGCTGTAGGGAGACTTCATAAGCTGATTACCGCCGGGTCCTGCAGCGATCGGACGGGAGTCTGCACAGATGTGTGTAGTTTTTTGGGTTTTTTTTCTCCTTTATCCCACTGATGCAACAGCTGATTGTATAAACGGCTTTTATATAATCAGCTGATGTATGATGTGATTCACGTCCTTGAACCTGACACATCATTTGATCGCTTTGCCTTCCAGCAAACCGATCAGATGATATTGGATCTGGATTGGACTGCGTGAGACCCTTGACCCAGGATTACTGCGGAGGGTGGGAGGGGGATTCTTTATTTCAATAAAGATGGAGTCACTAATTATGTTGTGTTTTATTTCTAATTAAAAATATTTTTGTGTTGGTTTTTTTTTTTTTATCTTTACTAGAAATTCATGGTGGCCATGTCGAATATTGGCGGGACACCATGAATTTTGGGCTTAGGGCCAGCTGATAACACACAGCTAGCCCATACCCCATTATTACCCAGCGAGCCACCAGTCACCAGGGCAGGAAGAGTTGGATACAGCGCCAGAAGATGGCGCTTTTATGAAAGCGCCATTTTTTGGGGCGGCTGCGGACTGCAATTCGCAGCGGGGGTCCCAGAAAAAATGTGCACTCTGCGCTGCAGTTTCCAATCCCCAGCTGCCTACTTGTACCTGGCTGGACACACAAATTTGGCGAAGCCCACGTCTTTTTTTTTTTTGGGCAAAAAAACTGTATACAGTCCGGGATGGAGGATGCTGAGCCTTGTAGTTCTGCAGCTGTCTGTTCTCCTGCATACACTAGTGGAGAATGAGGAATATATTGAAGAAGGAAATGACAGCCTTTTTTTTGTTGTTTTTATTCTTCACCAATCTTTTATTGGCATTGTTCCCTGAAAAAAAAAAACGCAGTGAACAAAAACGCAGCCATAAACGCACCAAAACTTGGTAAAAACGCATGTGTTTTTTGACTTTTTTGTCGCGGGGGCTTTTTTTTGTGCGGTTTTTGCGGCAAACAAACGCAGCGTCAAAAAAACGCAGTGTGCGAACTTACCCTAAAGCTCCAATTCTTTCCTACTGCAGGAGGATGAGGGACAACACGTAAAGGTATAACTCTATATTCTTTAACTTTTTTGAATAACTATATGCCGGAAAAGGTGCTATATGAATCCTTTCCAAAAACCACCCTTGTGTTCTACCTTTCTTTACCAACGTTATTGAGCAAAAACAGTGTTCACAAGACATATGCAGCTTGGGATATCTCCCTAAGCATCAGACGTCCTATATAGCTGTTATCAATAGTACACATGGAAGACATTAAATTTTCAAGCGCCTCTGGACAAATCAACAACGCATCATTACCATTTTCTTCCGAAAACTGGGTATTTACTTGAGCTAAGGATAATCTTGAACTATCTTCCGTTGGGCAAAAATGTGAATTAATCCTTGTACCTTCTATTTGCTGTGTATAGGCCAAAGCCCAACCTACAGTATCTGTTAATGCTGGTACTGAAAACAAAAATTCAAACTCAGTCTCAATACCTGCATACTGATTGCCAATATCAAAGAAAAGTGATATACCGCCTATACAGTCCCTCCACTGACTCCAATTCCATGAGTCACTAAGGCTAGGTTCATATTTTCCGTTGTTTTGCATCAGTCACATGCGTTGCTTGACGCATGTAACTGATGCGTTGTACGACGGATGACAAGTATTGGATGAGTAAGCGGATTCCGTCCGGCTATTGTGAACGATCAGCTGATTTCCCGGCGGTCGACTGAGTGATCAGCTGATCTCCCGGCGGCCGGCTATTGTGAACGATCAGCTGATCTCCCGGCGGCCGGCTATTGTGAACGATTAGCTGATCTCCCGGACGCCGGCTAATGAGATTAATCAGATCTCCCGGCGGCCGGCTTATGAGAGCGATCAGCTGATCTACCGGCTGCTGGCTTATGAGAGCGATCAGCTGATCTCCCGGCGGCCGGCTTATGAGAGCGATCAGCTGATCTCCCGGCGGCCGGCTAATGAGAGCGATCAGCTGATCTCCCGGCGGCCGGCTAATGAGAGCGATCAGCTGATCTCCCGGAGACCGGCTAATGAGAGCGATCAGCTGATCTCCCGGCGGCCGGCTAATTAGAGCGATCAGCTGATCTCCCGGCGGCCGGCTAATTAGAGCGATCAGCTGATCTCCCGGCGGCCGGCTAATCATTAGCCAGTCGCCGGGAGATCAGCTGATCGCTCTCATAAACCGGCTGCCGACTAATGAGAGCGATCGTTCCCAATAGCCGGTGGCCGGGCGATCAGCTGATCGTTTGGCCGCCGATGAGCATACACAGTGAAAACATAAGGATTGCGCTGCTCAAAAAACGTTACAGGCTGCGTTCCTGCCGCCCGACGGTCAGTCGTTCCACGACTGATTAGTCGTGCGGAGGATGCAGCGCAGCATCATCAGTCACAATCCGCCGCTCATACAAGTATATGGGAACAATGGAATCCGCCAAACGGATTCATTTGTTTACCAGAGCCGCGGATTGTGACTGATAGAAATTGACGGAGATGGGAACCTAGCCTAAGTCAGTGAGTCAACTTCTGCTCCGCAGCTATGCTCGAAGCTGCAGCTCACAGCCGAGTCAGTTACACTACTCACTCCCCCTTTTTCTTTGTTTTCCTGTTCTATCATAATTTAACAGGGGAAGAAAAAAAATGACGGTATAAAATGACTTATGGGCTGAAGAGCAGAATTATACCAAGCAGATTTCAGTTAATGGGTTAGTATAGTTAAATAGATAAGGTAGAAAACAAAAGTAAAAAAACTTATAGCAATTATACTTTACAGGATGATAATGTGTGCACAATTGAGATAAAACGAACAAACAATAAACATAACATAAGGGTATGTGCGCACGTTGCGTTCTGTGCAGTGCAGAAACGAACGCACCCTCTGGGAGACTGGACACTGCGTTTGTAACAAAAAAAAAAATGCATCCACAACGCATGTATTTTGGATGCATTTTACATGCATTTTGGATGCGTTTTTGACAGTGCGTTCCCCAAGCAATTCAGCTCTGTTACATGCCAGCTGACAGCAGACAGAGTCGCGCGATGGGAATGAACTCGATGAACTTCACCCGACTTCATTGTCATACCACGGAGCGGCTCTGTCTGTGTGTGGCGTCCTGATTAGCGGTCACCCATGAAGAGCTCCCCGGTGACCACTAATCTCCTGAGTGACTGAAGTGAGCTGCGCGATCAGCGCTGCCGTCACTCAGGTTACCCGCGGCCAGCTGGAGTCCTCCACCCGAGACCGCAACTCACCTATGACGTCATCTCACTTCAGTCACTCGGGCGACTTGCTGTCACAGTTGGAGGATCCAATGGTGGCCGCGGGTAACCTGATGTCATCGCGCGTCTCACTTCAGTTGCTGCGTGGCGCTAATAGAGCGGTCTGGTCTGTGACCGCTCTCGTCAGCTTCATGTAGCAGAGCTGAGAGCGTCGTGGGACGTCGTGTGGATTACGCCGGACCTGGATGGGCATTTCGGGGTTAATAAAGTGGTGAAAGGGTGTTTTTTTTTTTATGTCTTATTCCAAATAAAAGGATGTTTTGGATGTGTGTTTATTTTCTTTAACTTACAGGTTAATCATGGAAGGTATCTTGGAGAAACGCCTGTCATGATTAATCTAGGACTTAGTGGCAGCTATGGGCTGCTGCCATTAACTCCTTATTTCCTCGATTACCACCGCACCAGGTCAATTCAGGATGGGCCTTGTAGAGTCCCGGGACTGTCGCATCTAATGGATGCGGCAATTCCGGGCAGCTGCTGGCTGATTTTGTTAGGCTGGGGGGCTCCCCATAACATGGGGCTCCCCATCCTGAGACTACCAGCCTTCAGCAGTGTGGCTTTATCTTGTCTGGTATCAAAATTTGGGGTGGATTGCACGTCGTGTTTTTTTTTTAATTTTACTGCACGATATAGACCCGCCCACCGGTGGCTGTGATTGGTTGCAGTGAGACAGCTGTCAGTCAGCGTGGGGGCGTGTCTGACTGCAACCAATCATGGGCGCTGGTTGGCAGGGAAAGCAGGGAATACGAGATTAATGAGCGGCCGGCATTTTCAAAAGAGGAGAAGCCACCGGAGCAGTGTGACAGCCGTGCAGCGCCGCGCCGGTGACCGGGAATCTGTGAGTATGAGAGAGGGGGAGAGACCGACTGACGGACAGAGAGAGGGACAGAGAGAGAGAGAGCGACCATCTGACAGCGAAAGAGACCGACAGAAAGAGGGAGCTTGACCAACATCGACAGAGAGATTGAAAAGACCGGCATTTTGTTTGTCAAAAAAGCATGCGGAACGCAACAAAAATGCAGTCCAAGTGCATTTTGGTTGCGTTTTCTTCTTTTTTTATATCTTTATTTTTTTTATATAGCGCTAACATATTCCGCAGTGCTTTACATACATCAGGAATGCTGTCCCCATTGGGGCTCACAATCTAAATTCCCTATCTGTATGTCTTTGGAGTGTGGGAGGATACCGAAGTACCCAGAGGAAACCCACGCAAACACGGGGAGAACATACAAACTACTTGCAGATGATGTCCTTGGTGGGATTCGAACCCAGGACCCCAGCGCTGCAAAACTGCAGTGCTAACCACTGAGCCACCGTGCCGCCCCGTTTTCACCCACATCATTGATTTCAATGGGTGGAGAACGCGGCTACAACGCACAAAAAAAGTGACGTGCTGCTTTTTTTTCTGCAGCGATTTTTGGCATCCAAAACGCTGCGTTTACAAACGCAGCATGCGCATTGAGTTTTTGGCTTTCTCATAGACCTTGCTGGGGAAGCTGAACACATGCAATTTGGCACTGAAACGCTGCAGTTCAAAACGCAGCGTTAACGCAGGAAAAAAACGCAACGTGCGCACACAGCCTAAAAGCTACCTGAGGATTGCTAGTTTCCGGTTTATCTCCCCCCAGGACTTACTCGTTCCTTCTATCCCCTCTTTGAAGAGAAGACACTTTGAGATCAAAGGCTCAACTTACCCAGGTATGATGCTACAGTCATGGCCAAAAGTTTTGAGAATGACACCAAAATGATATTTTCACATGATCTGTTGCCCTCTGGTTTTTAATTGTGTTTGTCTGATGGTTACATCACATACAGAAATATAATTGCACTCATATTATGAGACCAGAAGGTTCTATTGACAGTTAGAATGAGTTAATGCAGCAAGTCAATATTTGCAGTGTTGACCCTTCTTCAGGACCTCTGCAATTCTCCCGGGCATGCTCTCAATCAACTGCTGGACCAAATCCTGACTGATAGCTGTCCATTCTTGCATAAGCAATGCTTGCATTTTGCCAGAATTTGTTGGTTTTTCGTTGTCCACCCGTCTCTTGATTGCCCACAAGTTCTCAATGGGATTAAGATCTGGGGAGTTTCCAGGCCATGGACCCAAAATCTGTTTTGTTCCATGAGCCATTTAGTGATCACCTTTGCTTTATGGCAAGGTGCTCCATCATGCTGGAAAAGGCATTGTTGGGCGCCAAACTGCTCTTGGACAGTTGGGAGAAGTTGCTCTTGGAGGACATTCTGGTACCATTCTTTATTCATGGCTGTGTTTTTAGGCAAGACTGTGAGTGGTGCGATTCCCTTGGCTGAGAAGCAACCCCACACATGAATGGTTTCAGGACGCTTAACAGTTGCCATGAGACAAGACTGGTGGTATCGCTCACATCTTCTCCTAATAAGCTGTTTTCCAGATGTCCCAAACAATCGAAAAGGGGATTCATCTGAGAAAATGACTTTCCCCAGTCCTCAGCAGTCCACTCCCTGTACCTGTTGCAGAATATCAGTCGGTCCCTGATGTTTTTTCTGGAGAGAAGTGGCTTCTTTGCTGCCCTCCTTGAAACCAGGCCTTGCTCAAGCAGTCTCCGCCTCACAGTGCGTGCAGAAGCACTCACACCAGCCTGCTGCCATTGCTGAGCTAACTCGGCACTGCTGGTAGTCCCATCCCGCAGCTGAAACAGTTTTAAGATACGGTCCTGGCGTTTGCTGGTCCTTCTTGGGCGCCCTGGAGCCTTTTTGGCAACAATGGAAGCTCTCTCCTTGAAGTTCTTGATGATGCGATAGATTGTTGACTGAGGTGCAATCTTTGTAGCTGCGATACTCTTCCCTGTTAGGCCATTTTTGTTCAGAGCAATGATGGCTGCACGTGTTTCTTTAGAGATAACCATGGTTAACTGAAGAGAAACAATGATACCAAGCACCAGCCTCCTTTTAAAGTGTCCAGTGGTGTCATTCTTACTTAATCATGACTGATTGATCGCCAGCCCTGTCCTCATCAACACCCACACCTGTGTTAATGGAACAATCACTAAAACAATGTTAGCTGCTCCTTTTAAGGCAGGAATGCAATGATGTTGAAATGTGTTTTGGGGGTTAAAGTTCATTTTCTTAGCCAATATTGACTTTGCAAGTAATTGCTGTTAAGCTGATCACTCATTATAACATTCTGGAGTATATGCAAATTGCCATTAGAAAAACCTAAGCAGTAGACTTTGTAAAAATTAATATTTGTAGCATTCTCAAAACTTTTGGCCATGACTGTAGTATGTTCACTTCAAAGCGAGGAAGAATGCAGTGTTCAGTCTCGGACGGAGGCAAAGAGGAAAGTCCTCGAATCCCGGTTACGGGGCTCGCTAAGGGCCTGCAAATGTTAGAGCCGTGGACTCTATTCCTCTCAGGTAGCAGTGTAGGATTGGACCGGCAGCCGTTATCAATCTTCAGAAATCCCTTTCCTACCGCAGAGATTCTGTAGTGTGACTGCTCTTACTGCAGAGACTCCACAGTGTGACCCACCAAGGTGATGGCATCCTCCAGGTGGTAATATCCATTTTCCTTGTTCTTTTGGCAGGAACTCAGAACACCATGTTTATGTCGCCTCTGTCTGTTACTTTTGAAACAATGGCCGCTGACGTCTCAGAATGATCAATTCAACCCCGACACAAAGGTGATGGAGGGCTGAAACCTTGGGACATGTACACTCTGCACGCTGCAGACGGGCCCCTGTGCACGCTGCAGACGGTCCTCTGTGCACGCCGCAGGCGGTCCTCTGTGCACGCTGCAGACGGGCCCCTGTGCACGCTGCAGATAGTCCATGAACATCAGGGCCCCCCAACATCTGCATATTGAGAAGTGCCCGTGGTGATGCGGTGCAGCAGGACGTGGCGTCAGCACAAGGGTCGGCAGAAGGTTATGAAAGACATAAGACGTGTAAAATGTAAAACCTGAATATTTTATGGAAGGTAAAAACACAACACGAGATATACACATGTAATAATACAAAGCCAATATCAGCACTCGGGGGTTAATAAGAAGTAATGCTGGGCTCCCCCCGAACCAAACACTCCACGATCTGTGATAATGAGCTCACGTCGTCATTACCTTTTTTAACCCATTAATTTGATGAAAAAAAATCTCCTTTTGCTGTGTGGAAACCATCAACAAGTAGGCAGTTCCTTCTCACGGATCACTTACTGTTGGCCTCATTATAGAGTAATGCTGTGAATGGGATGTGATTCTAATTTCAGTGGTTCTCCAGTAAATTATCATTTTTAGAACAATAGTGGGAAACCCGATGCTAGAATGGGGGACCCCCCCCCCCCCCCAAACTGAAGCCCAAAAACTAAGTCTCTGGGGTCCGTGCTTTTATCCCCTTTAAATAGGATACTGTTTTACACATTATTGATCCCACAATGACGGCTGAACACTCGTGAAGCCAACAGCTTTCCCTCCCGCCCTCCTCACACGTGCACGCTCAGTTCAATTGAGCATGTGTTTCTTCTTAATCCACTTATGTCCCCCAAGAACAAAAGGATTAAGTATGAGGCAATTCAATTGTCTGATCCTTATTGCTCCCTCAATAGGGGGTGAGTCGGGAGGCCCCCATACATTATAGAAGCCACTGAGCTGTATACCCTTGGGGGGAGAGCTGTATAACAGGGAGGTGAGCTGTATACCCTTGGGGATTGGGGGGGGGGGAGCTGTATACCCTTGGGGGGGGGGGGGGGGAGCGCTGTATACCCTTGGGGATTGTGGAGGGAGAGCTGTATACCCTTGGGGGGAGGGGAGCTGTACACCCTTGGGGGGGATAGCTGTATACCCACAGCAGGGTCCTGCATACACTGAGTAGCTGATTATAATGGGCGTGACGAGCTGGCTGCAAACAGCTAGTTCTCTTCTACACACGATGTAAATTTTCCTTTGCATTTCTCAGGATCTTATAGAAGCCCCTGAATACCCCAGTGCAATATACAATCCAAAATCTATAGGTGTCCATTCTAGATATTATGCTGTCCTATAGGGGATGAACACAATAAACTTCATCCGATCTGCACCGATTACGCTCCTGACTCTGCACCTTCCTCCACGACGACTAAAACAAAAGGGAAATAACGAAGGTAAAACCGGGGCGACGAAACCTGATTGTGCTTATACGGCTAGAACCGCCCCCGAGGAGCGATCCAGGCTCCGCCTGTGCATAGATGTCACCATGGAAGCGTCCACACTGTGTCTGCATGCAGCCGATACTGTATCATAAATATGGCGGTGTACTGTCCACAAGGGGGCGTCACATTCCCCCGATACAATCTTTTAGTGCTGGGTGTGTCAGGGGATAGGACGATCTCTATTTTATGTTCTTTAATAACGCTGTCCGGGCATTCACCACTGCCTTAAAGGCGTCTTCACTTCCTGGAGCCACGCATTTGTCCGGGTGGAGGAGCACAGCGAGCTTCCGATAGGCTTTATTTACTTCTTCCCTACAAGAGGAACAGTTATTAATAAAGAAGATATTACGCTATAGCGCCACCTAGCAGTAATGATTAATGAAGATATATACAGTATATAAATTCCTCCATTTCATAAGAAAACTAAGTACACCCCCTTTCTTTCAATTCCTTGGTTTACATATTGGGATATAATTTAAAAAAATAAATAAATTGGTCTTTAAATCTCAAAATTAGATGAATACGACCTCAGATGAAGTAAAGCACGTTACAAAAATACCCAGTGTCATTTACATACCAAAAACTGAGCCAAAATGTGAAAGCAGTGTATGAAGATGAATGTACAAGCATAGGAATTAAGATGGTAAGTGTCAGCCAGCTGTCTGATTAATTGTTCATCAATAAAAGCAGAAGTTTGGGAATTTTGCTGGTCTCAATCATCCAGGCAGAAGTTATCACAGTGCCAAGGAGGAAAGACACCAGCAATGGTCTAAGAGAAGCATTTGTGGCCTCCCAATCTGGGCAAAGATATACGCAGTGTACAAAAATAAGGAGTTTATCATTCCACTGCAAGAAAGAGGAGTGGGCACTACCATGCTCAGTAATCGTAACTAGTGATGAGCGGGCACTACCATGCTCAGGTGCTCAGTACTGGTAACTAGTGATGAGCGGGCACTACCATGCTCGGGAGCTCAGTACTGGTAACTAGTGATGAGCGGGCACTACCATGCTCAGGTGCTCAGTACTGGTAATTAGTGATGAGCGGGCACTACTATGCTCGGGTGCTCAGTACTGGTAACTAGTGATGAGCGGGCACTACCATGCTCAGGTGCTCAGTACTGGTAACTAGTGATGAGCGGGCACTACCATGCTCGGGTGCTCAGTACTCGTAACTAGTGATGAGCGGGCACTACCATGCTCAGGTGCTCAGTACTGGTAACTAGTGATGAGCGGGCACTACCATGCTCAGGTGCTCAGTACTGGTAACTAGTGATGAGCGGGCACTACCATGCTCAGGTGCTCAGTACTGGTAACTAGTGATGAGCGGGCACTACCATGCTCGGGTGCTCAGTACTGGTAACTAGTGATGAGCGGGCACTACCATGCTCGGGTGCTCAGTACTCGTAACTAGTGATGAGCGGGCACTACCATGCTCAGGTGCTCAGTACTGGTAACTAGTGATCAACAAGCACTACCCTCGCTGGTTAAATAACTGTTGGTCTATAGAAGTGAAGGGTTAATGGTAAATCCCTGGGGGTCTAGGGCAGTGAAAATGTTAACTCATTGGTGACTTAGTTATTGGTAAAAATCTCTGGTGATTTATAGCAGTGTAAATGATTAATTGGTAAATCTTTGCTGTTTGAGAACAATAATATAGTCGATGGTAAATCCCCTGGTGGTCTAGGGCAATGCAATGTGTTACCAGGTAAATCGATGATGGTCTATAATGTAAGGATCCATGGTAAGTCCATGGTGGTCTAGGGCAGAGTAGCTAAATCTCTGGTGGTCTGGGACAATTGGTCTATGATAAGAGCCTGGTACTCTAGCGGTTAATAGTTAAATCGGTGGAGGTCTGGGACAGTGTAAGGGAGCTAACAATTAAATCTCTGGTCGCTGAGTTAAGGGCCGGCCCCAGCCCCTGATACAGGTGGATGTGTCCGAGGTGCGCATGAGCTGAAATACATCGCAGCACAGAGATCTGTCGGGTCCCTGCACTGTGATTCGCCGGCCGCCAATTAAGTCCATAAATATTCATTGCTTCCCACACCCATAATCCTGGGCAGAGAATATGCTGACAGCTGCCGGTGCTGTAAGTGGCCGCGCGTGACAGTAACGTCATGCGCTGCGCCGCTTACACGCTGGTCAGCTGCTGGCATGCCAACGTCACAGGAAGACGCCGGGGAGCGCAGGGAAGGTGAGTACAATCGTTTTTTTGGGGGTTTTTTTTTTTTACTGTGTGTAGCAAGGTGGGGGCTATATACCAGAATGACGGGAACTATATACCAGAATGACTGGGGCGATATACCAGAATGACGGGGGCTATATACCAGTATGGAGAGCTATATAGCAGAATAAAGGGGGTATATAGCAGAATGAAGGGGCTATATACCATGATGGGGACATGCTTGGGACATGTACCAGGATGAATCTATATACCAGGATGGGGCCATGATGGGAGCATATATACCAGGATGGGGCCATGATGGGAGAATATATACCAGGATAGACATATATATATATATATATATTTAACGATAGGGCCATATATGCCAGGATGAGGCCATGATGGGGCCATATATACCATGATGAGGCCATGATGGGGCCATATATACCTGGATGGGGCCATATATACCAGGATATAGGCATGATGGGGGTCATACACCAGGATGTGGTTATGATGAAGACATATACCATGATGGGGTCATGATGAGGATACACACACACATATATATATATATATATATATATATATATACATATACCATGATGGGGTCATGATGAGGATACACACACATATATATATATATATATATACATATACCAGGATGGGGCCATGATAGTGGTCATATATACCAGGATATAGCCATAAAGGGGGTCGGGTTGAACTAGATGGACTTAGAGTCTTCCTTCAACCTTAAAAACTATGATACTATGATACACCAGTAGGGGGCCATGATGTCAACCTATACCAGGATGGGGGACATATTTACCACGAAGTGGCCCAGAATGGGGGACATTAGTACAGATTGGGGAACATTACTACACAATGAAGGGGGAGGGGGGGACACTTATGTCTTTATAGGATTTAGAATGCTGCAATTGCCCATACATCTGATGAACATATGGGGGGGGGGGGCAAGTTCAAACTCTAGTTATGCCACTGCCTAGGGCAGTGATAGGATTAATAGCTAAACCCATGGTGGTCTAGGGCAGTGTAAGAGGCTAACAGCTAAATCTCTGGTGGTTCAGGACAATACTAAAACCCTGGTATCCTACGGGTTAACAGTTAAGCCCCTGGTGATCTAGGGCTGTGATAGGATTAATAGCTGAGCTCCTGGTGGTCAAAGGCTGTGATAGGATTAATAGCGGAGCTCCTGGTGGTCTAGGGCAGGGATGGGATTAATTGTTAAACCCCTGGTGGTCTAGGGCTGTGATAGGATTAATAGCTGAACTCCTGGTGGGATGGGGTAGGGCCAGGATGGGATTAATTGTTAAACCCTTGGTGGTCTAGGGCAGGGATGGGATTAATTGTTAAACCCTTGGTGGTCTAGGGCAGGGATGGGATTAATTGTTAAACCCCTGGTGGTCTAGGGCAGGGATGGGATTAATTGTTAAACCCTTGGTGGTCTAGGGCAGGGATGGGATTAATTGTTAAACCCCTGGTGGTCTAGGGCAGGGATGGGATTAATTGTTAAACCCCTGGTGATCTAGGGCTGTGATAGGATTAATAGCTGAGCTCCTGGTGGGGTGGGGTAGGGCCAGGATGGGATTAATTGTTAAACCCTTGGTGGTCTAGGGCAGGGATGGGATTAATAGCTGAGCTCCTGGTGGGGTGGGGTAGGGACAGGATGGGATTAATTGTTAAACCCTTGGTGGTCTAGGGCAGGGATGGGATTAGTTGTTAAACCCTTGGTGGTCTAGGGCAGGGATGGGATTAATTGTTAAACCCTTGGTGGTCTAGGGCAGGGATGGGATTAATTGTTAAACCCCTGGTGGTCTAGGGCAGTGGAAACAGTAAATCACTGGAGCTGGTCTATAGAACTATGCAGAACAATGCGTGTGCTCCCCTCTGATTACCTGGTGGCCCCGGGCTTCACCCCTAACATGTCCCAGCTGTCCTTGCTGTTACGAATTCGGCGGATAGTATCTGCCTGCTCTTTGGTGAAGCCGATATTAATGGAGGACACGGGTTTCTTGCCGCCGTTGTCGCACAAGTCCACGATGGCAGAGTAAAAAGCCTTAGAAGAGAAGACACAGAAGTAAGAGATGGCAGAGAGACGCAACAGAGCTGGATGTGCCGCGCGACACGCTCGGCTCTGCTACACTCCGCAGCTCAAGCACATTACCTGGAACATCTCATTGATTCCTTCTCCGCTTTGGGCGGAAGTTTCAAAGTATAAGAACCCCCGGCTCTCGGCCCAGAGTCGCCCCTCGCTCTCGTCCACGCACCGGTGCTTAGTGCAGTCGATCTGTGAAATGACATATAGTGACCACAAGGGGCGCTGTGCATATAGGGGGAAGAACCACAGGTAGGCCGCACTCACCTTGTTGGCGCAGACCGCGAAGACGATGTTCTCAATGTTGCCCTGCGGACCCAGCTCCTGCTTCATCTCCGATAACCAGGCGTCCAGACTGTCAAAGGACTCCTTCAGGCAGATGTCGTACACCAGGATCACCCCCTGCGTGTCCTTGTAGAACTCGTTCCGGACCTGGGAGGGGGAGAAGAGTCTCTACTAGTCTTCCACATGTCCCTCCTCATCTCAAACAAGAGTTTCATTACATTGCCACAGATGCTGCACAGTTTCTATGAACTGTGAGTGACTCATTAACATCTCTCTTCCTTCCAGAAAAAGAGGTTCTGCAGCAGCTGAACGACGCATTAGACGTCAGGGGGGCGACACTAGTAAAGTGACGCTTCATCATACACTAACATTGTCTCTGTAGTCAGTAAACATTCAGCATCTAATATAATTTCATTTACTATATTTTTTATAGTAAATTTACTGGAAACCATCAACAAGTAGGTTATCTGACGGATCAGCATTATTATCTACTCCTATTAAGGCTTCTGTACCACAAAGAAGCAATACGTGAAAAATGAAGCCAGCCTCCGACTACAGAGGGATTGTTTGTAGTCTGTCACCATGGAGACAGGAAGTTCCGGAACTCTGCAGAGAAAATGTAACAACTTGTAACTGTGTCTTTCAATAGTCGTAACTTTTCTATTTTCTCACGGATGGGGCTTAGGGAGGTCTTGTTTTTTGCGGGAAGAGATGTAGTTTTTACAGGTAACAATTTTGGATTAAAATTTAGCATTGGAGGCCGCTAAGGGGGGGGTAAAACCAATAGTAACATAGTGGACCCCAGTGTTCCTATACCTCACCTCATAGAAGAACGGGTGGCCGGCCATGTCGAATATGTTCACCTTGATTTCTCGTTCTCTTATTTGCACTCTGAAAAAGAAAAAGGAAGGATGAGATTCAGGGGAGGAGAAGACAGTGTTTTTCCAGCACCCATAACAGCACCGCGAGAGAGGGGATCCGCCCTTCAAGGACAGGAAACCTACAGGATAAAAAGGGGCGGCGCCTCCCACCGCATCAGTTGGTTTCCTGTCCTTGAACGGGGAACCTCCAGGAACGGCGGTTTAAGATGGACATAGGGACCGAAGTCTTCAAATTGTCCCAGCCATGGCCGGTCGGTTCTGGCAGCGACACTGGTCCTGCTGCGGCTGGTAGAGGTGCTGAGGGATTGCCACAGCGGGCCCACGGGGGTTGTGTCTGTGTGCAATAGCGCCTCCCTGCTATCTCACCCCTAGCCAGACAGGGGGCAGAGACACGGGTCATGCTGCTGCAGGGAGGCTGAGGACGCACCACAGCAGCCCACGAGAGCTGTACCTGTGGGTAGTGATGCCGCCGTCTCACCAGTAATGGAGCGCAGAGCACCTTCTACTATAGGATGCAGCAGCGCCAACTTACCCGGTAAGTCCTGTAGGCGCGAGTTAACATAGGCGGCGGCGTTGGTGTGTAGGTCGGCGCCATCTTATGAATGGCCGGCCGCTGCACGTATGGTGCACTTGTGAGACACCCTCTGCTATAAGATGCGACAACGCTATCTTGCCTGGTAAGTCCTGGGGCGCGAAGTAACATGGGCGCTCCGGCATGGCCGTACAGGAGGCAGCGGCTGCGTGTACTACTACGGCGCCATCTTGTGATTGCACACACGCGAGAACACTCCCGCCTGCTTGGAATGTTCTCGGACGTGACGCCGGGGCTGTGTGTTTAAAGACGCAGCAGATGTGAAGCAGTAGTTTTGTCTGTTTTGAATGATGGGATGAATGTGGGTAATAGCCTTCTTACCGCATAGACACGCGCCACAGTAGACCCACGGGGGCTATATCTGGGATGGCGACCTGGGGAGCAGCCCTCTAGTCTGTCCTGATCGCAGGCTGGAGTAGAGCGGCGGTAGCGTGTGATATCGCTGACCTTGTCTTGTATGTAGTGAGCCACTCCGCTCTATTATCTACGCGAGATCGCTCATTGCTATTGGGCGCTATCTGAGGGCACGCTACCGGCATCATCAACCGTAAGTCCAGGGGAGACCTCTAAGGGGGTCTCTCAGGCGTATATTGTAAAACAATCACAGTTATACAATTCATTCAGTACATTAGTATTGCTGTTGACCAATTATCTAACTTGGTTTCACTTACTCCCTTATTTGGCTACAGTTTCCTACAAGCCCTTGATAAAGCGAGCACTAAGACACGTGAAACGTGCGTTGGGTGGCCTCAGTCAGTCCCCCCCCTGCAGGTTTACTTCTTTGAACCGGTTTGTATGACAATTGACCTGATAACGGAACGTCTTTATTGCCTTTACATTTAAGCTTTAGCCGGCTCAATTTTAACTTTGCCCTGCAGGGGGCTGACTGCTGTTCTCTTTTTATGGCTCCTAAGCTGACAATCTTTAATAGGGAACTCAGCCTTTAATTTATACATGTAACTCACTAGGATTTTGTCATTTTGTATTGATTTTTTTTCTATATTGTAACCCAAGAGGAGTGTTTTATCACCCTTATCCATACTTGTAAACCAACAGGATTTTCCCATTACTCTGTATGTTTTGTCTTCTGTGTATGTTTGCAGAGCCGGTCCATTCTTCTATGCTTTTTAATTGTGTCATAATTATGTTTACCTTTTTAACTTGTTACCAATAAAATTTACCGTTTTTAATTTCACAAGTCCACCCTTCTCTGTTTTTTGTATGTTGTTATGGTGGACATTTGCATATCATATGGATTTTTCCTTTGATTTTGTAAAATGGGATTGATGGAATTTTTGATTCTAGTTTCCTACAATCCTATACTGTCCTTGATAAGGCACCTGTAGAGAAGCATATACGTATGTCAGCAGCTTGTTACTGACATTCCAGAGACCAGTCTAAGCTGGCCTCCTGAATATCTGCTTTGTTCCATTTAGCATGATTAGTTTCAATCATACATTCCAGGATGTGCACCCTAGTATACATGATAGCAATTAAGCAATGGTTATACAAAGACAGATCTTATTATTTGGACAATCGATTCATAACCTGGGCCTTCACACGGGGACAGCCAGGCGAAGTGTACTGTCACTCAGTAGAAGCGATAGAAAAGCGAACCTCAAGGCGGTCAGGATCGCAGCACCTCTATCTCAGGTGGGATATGCGCTGGAAGGTCTAAAAATCCAAGAGACCCGACAGCAGGAGAGCCTTCAAGGGGGAATTGTCAGATGACCACTCCTCCTTCTGACCAGATACCGCCTCTTGCGTCTGAATGGTGAGTGACCTTCGTGAAAGTTCGCTTTGTAAAGAGGTACTTGTCTGCTTTTCCTTTCGTATGCAGGACAGACTCAGTAGTTGCACCTAAAACACTGGACACAGGGACTGCGCTCTCTGTAATCGGGAGCTGTCTAGTACCTGGTCTAAAATGCAGTGATCCGAAGGGGAGTGTAATTCTTCGGATTCTGTTCCCCCCCTCTAAGTCAGACAGTGACTCAGGAGGTCGTTCATGGTCCACTACGGGCGATCCCTGAAGAGACAGCCAGAAAAAAATAAATACAAATTCAGGATCGTTATATCAAGGGGCAGCAGCATTCCTTACAGATGCATCTGTAGACTCTACCAGGCTGGTTAGAAGGGACATCCTCAACAGTTGTCCCAACATATAAAGTTGGGATGGAGTCAATGACATCCATGGTGAAACATTTCTTCCAGAGGTCACATAGCTGTAGTGGATCTGAAGGATAAAAACTTTACACGTTTCGAGTATACAGCCCTTCCGGGGCCTGCCGGTGGCGTCGAGGGTCCTCGTAAAACTTTCAAAAAAGAGTTTGCGGTTATGTCCAATCAAGGTCCAGAATTTTTCCTGGGGCTCACTTAAAATTAGAAACTCAGGGATTTCATCTTCCAGTATCCCTGCATTGCTTGCTGAACCCAGTAAACTGAAGAAGCATGCTTCGGATGACCAGAGATCTAAGGTGCTTACCACCGATGCAAGTCGGCAGGGGTGGCCCAATCCAGGGAGTGTGGTCTGGAAGGGAATCCCATGTATTTTCAAAAATACCAGGAAATTGCTGGCTGTAGAACGAGCAGTGGGCCAGTCCCTGCCGTCCCTGACTGGTCATCGGGTAAAAATCCTCTTGGAAAATCAGATGATGGTCACATACCTCAACCACCGGAGGGATGCTCAGTCCAGAACGCTAATGGATATGGCAAGCAGAATTTTATTAGCGGAGGGTTATCTGAAATCCCTCCCAACAGTGCCCGTATGGGGAAAAGAAATGTGTTTGACGGACTTTCTCAGCCGTAGCAAGTTGAGACAGGGGGTATGGGTCTTATTTCAGTCCCTTTTCAAATCAGATAACCGTTACGGGGTGTTTCGGAAATAGACCTCTTGTGACCTGCAAAAAGGTTCACTGGTTCTGGTCTTAAATCCAAGGGATCAACCTCACGCGGTGGATGCAATGCTGTTCAAATGAAGCTTTGGCCTTGCTTATGCCTACCCAACCATAGCCCTCATTCCAGCAGTGTTGAAGAAAATCCAGGAGGAATGGGCAATAATGATCCTGAGAGCACCATTTTTGGCCAGAAATACCATGGTTCTATTGCCTGAGATGGAATATCGATCTCCAGGCCAGTGGTCCTACCAGACCTTCTCACTCAGGGTCCAGTTCTTCACCCTGCATCTCACAAAGTGTTTTTTTTGAAAGGTCACCTTAAGAGTCGGAGTATTCTCTCTTGTTCTAGTCTCTGCTCTTATACAGGGTAGGAAGCCCATTACGACCGAAACAAAAAAAAACAAAAACCCACAAACTGGCCAAATTTCTTGTCTTCCATGAGCAAGCCCAGATGGACCTGCACCCATTGCGGTATTCTTAGAGTTCTTCCAGAAGGAGTTGACACTGGGTCTGTCAGTACGTACAATAAGAGTTCAGAATACGGCCCTTGCAACCTGGTACGATTGTAACCTGGTGGGAAATCACTGGATTCCTGGTTCATTAGGATATGGTCTAGACCTATGAGACCTTGCCTCCATGGGTCTGCCCTGTCGAAGCCCCATGGAGCCCTTAGAGTCCATGTCACTTCATAATCCATCCCTGAAAGCATCTCTGGACAACCTTAACATCAGCAAGTACGGTTGGGACGTTCGGGCCCTATCTTCGATACACCGTTTCTCAGCTTTCAAGAATGAAGTGGTCTTGAAACCGGACCCTGCTTTCCTCCTAATGCTAATTGTTCTTTTTCATAAATCAAAAGGGATTGTTCTTCCATCCTTTTATATTAGTCCGAAAGATCTGGAAGAGGAGGTGGGCACTGCCTGGATGTTCGCAGTTACCTTATAGAAAGTCTGTAGGCAGAAGAGGCAGGTCCGGTTTGTATTTTTTTTACCCGAGTAATAACTAAGGGCTCAAAGCTTCTAACTCCACTTGGGGAATGGATCAGAGGAGCCACCTCTTCGCCTACTCGGCTAGTGGTACGTATGTGCCGACAGGTCTAAAAGCTCTCTACATAAGTATAATGACATTCTTCCGGGGGGGTCACAGGGTCTTCACCTTCCACTCAGTATAAGCACTAAGGGTTGGCCTTCTCCTTACTGACTTCACCTTGGGAGAACGGTTCTGCAATCTATGGTTCCCCCCCTTAAGATATTCCTCTGTCTATGTAATTCTCTTGTGGTGCTGTCATCGGTGCTGGAAAAATACGTAATTACTTACCGGTAATGCGTTTTTTCTGAACCCATGACAGCACCCTTATATTCCCTCCCTGCATGTGGAGAGATTGGCAGTTTGTTGGTGCTGGTTTATGTTATAACATGGTTTCTTCCGGAGGTCCTTTCATGCTCTGTAACCAACTGATGCGGGGAGAGGTGCCGCCCCAGATCCCCTCTCGCGTGGTGCTGTCATGGGTTCAGAAAAAACACATTACCGGTAAGTAATTACGTATTTCTGCAGGTCCCTGTGGGGTGATGGTCACGTCACAGGATGGGTGATGCTCTGACAGGACTCGTTCCTTGATATGGAAATTTTTTAATTAAATGATGTAAACTATATCCATATTATTGGCTGTGGTGAGGTCATCGGGCCCTGAAGATACAGGACCTCTCAGTGTAACATTAGTTTGATGGAGATATATGTAATTTCACCAGCAGGTGGCAGCATCACACAGGGAAAATCCAGAGAATGGAGCCTGGAGGGGAAAGAGAAGGGATCATGGGGCTGGGAGCGGCGGAAGCACGAGGCTACAGGGAAAGGTGGACGGCGCTCAGTATAGGAGCTTTACAGCTATTAATATTTCATTTAATTGTATACTTTATATCCTGACTTTACTGAAAGTAAGAAGGGTGTACTTACTTAGTGACGCCATAATCAATCCCAATGGTCGTCTGATACTTGGGGACGAATCTCTTTTCACAGTAACGCTTTATAATGCAGCTCTACAGAGAGGACACAGAAAAACACAGCAGAATAGTGAGTGCAGCTCTGGAGTATAATACAGGAGGTAACTCAGGATCAGTAATGTAATGTATGTACACAGTGACTGCACCAGCAGAATAGAGAGTGCAGCTCTGGAGTATAATACAGGAGGTAACTCAGGATCAGTAATGTAATGTATATACACAGTGACTGCACCAGCAGAATAGTGAGTGCAGCTCTGGAGGATAATACAGGAGGTAACTCAGGATCAGTAATGTATGTACACAGTGATTGCACCAGCAGAATAGTGAGTGCAGCTCTGGAGTATAATACAGGATCAGTAATGTATGTACACAGTGACTGCACCAGCAGAATAGTGAGTGCAGCTCTGGAGTTTAATACAGGATCAGTAATGTATGTACACAGTGACTGCACCAGCAGAATAGTGAGTGCAGCTCTGGAGTATAATACAGGATCAGTAATGTATGTACACAGTGACTGCACCAGCAGAATAGTGAGTGCAGCTCTGGAGTATAATGCAGGATCAGTAATGTATGTACATAGTGACTGCACCAGCAGAATAGTGAGTGCAGCTCTGGAGTATAATACAGGAGGTAACTCAGGATCAGTAATGTATGTACACAGTGACTGCACCAGCAGAATAGTGAGTGCAGCTCTGGAGTATAATGCAGGATCAGTAATGTATGTACACAGTGACTGCACCAGCAGAATAGTGAGTGCAGCTCTGGAGTATAATACAGGAGGTAACTCAGGATCAGTAATGTATGTACACAGTGACTGCACCAGCAGAATAGTGAGTGCAGCTCTGGAGGATAATACAGGAGGTAACTCAGGATCAGTAATGTATGTACACAGTGACTGCACCAGCAGAATAGTGAGTGCAGCTCTGGAGTATAATACAGGATCAGTAATGTATGTACACAGTGACTGCACCAGCAGAATAGTGAGTGCAGCTCTGGAGTATAATGCAGGATCAGTAATGTATGTACATAGTGACTGCACCAGCAGAATAGTGAGTGCAGCTCTGGAGTATAATACAGGAGGTAACTCAGGATCAGTAATGTCTGTACACAGTGACTGCACCAGCAGAATAGTGAGTGCAGCTCTGGAGTATAATGCAGGATCAGTAATGTATGTACATAGTGACTGCACCTATACAAATACTGTAATGTTTGGGGGTCACACGTGATGTTTCTACAGACTGGCCATATTCCTCTGCATTTCCCCCATAATTCGTGCACTTGGGTGGTATTCTGCAGAGTGTGTATCTGGGTGGTGTGCCATTAGCGGTGGATCGGACGTGTGCCCGGTGGAGATACATTACAGCAGCTGCCGGGAGCCGCAGTCTCAGATTCTGCTGCATGATGAATATCCACCAGTCATTTACAATTTAAAGGGCCAGTACATCTAGATGTGTAAGAGCAGTGAGTGATGTCAGTCACGCAGTAATAGAAATGTCTCCAGAGTCTCTCAGCACTGGAGATATGTGACATCACATAGTGATCATGGGGAAGGGGAATTACTGGACGTCTTATGAAATTTGCTCGTTCTATCCAGTCTTATGCACTGGACCCTTTAATACAAGATATGTGTAGATAAAGCTCACTACAACCTTTGTCTTCTCAGTTGCTGCCTATACAGAGTGCAGCATTAAAAATTAGTTTGTTATTGGCTACTCTTCTCTGCGTAGGCAGCAACCGGGATAACAAAACTAATTTCAACATGTCAACGCTAAGACATTCATCATCTCAGTTGCTGCCTATGCAGAGTGCAACATTAGAAATTAGTTTGTTATTGGCTGCTCTTCTCTGCATAGGCAGCAACCATGACAACAATACTCATTTCAACATGTCTGTCATGCTATGAGATTTGTCATCTCAGTTGCTGCCTACGCAGAGTGCAGCAGCCGATGACAAACTAATCTAGACTGCTATACTCTGCATAGCAACATGTGGGATTGAGAAAGAAGTTGAAATAGCTTGATATATTCCTGTGTGCAGAGTAGTATTACTGAAAGCTATAATTTCCAGTACACACAGCGCAGAGGCAGCAAAATTCAGAGCAACCCCCCCCCCCCCCCATACCATCCCTCTGTGCGCAGCCGTCTCTGGTGCCGGGTGCAGTGTACTCTGCTCATCACTCAGATGCCGCTTCTTACCTTTCCCACCTCGGCGTTGCCCATGCTGATGACTTTGATGCGCAGCGCTTTGCGGTTCTCCTTCCTCTTCTGTATGTTGGTCTCCATGGCTGCGATACGTGGGATTACGGCACAAAATACATACACCAACCTGCATTAAAAAAGAAAAAATACGCAACAAATGTCAAGGTATACTCTGTATATCCTATATCTTACACTGTATATATAGAGCTGAGCACTGTATATCCTATATATTACGCTGTATATATAGAGCTGAGCGCTGTATATCCCATATATTACACTGTATATAGAGCTGAGCGCTGTATATCCCATATATTACACTGTATATAGAGCTGAGCGCTGTATATCCCATATATTACACTGTATATATAGAGATGAGCGCTGTATATCCCATATATTATGCTGTATATATAGAGATGAGCGCTGTATATCCCATATATTACACTGTATATATAGAGCTGAGCGCTGTATATCCCATATATTACGCTGTATATAGAGCTGAGCACTGTATATCCCATATATTACACTGTATATCCCATATATTACGCTGTATATAGAGCTGAGCACTGTATATCCCATATATTACGCTGTATATAGAGCTGAGCGCTGTATATCCCATATATTACGCTGTATATAGAGCTGAGCACTGTATATCCCATATATTACACTGTATATAGAGCTGAGCGCTGTATATCCCATATATTACACTGTGTATATAGAGCTGAGCGCTGTATATCCCATATATTACACTGTATATAGAGCTGAGCGCTGTATATCCCATATATTACACTGTATATAGAGCTGAGCGCTGTATATCCCATATATTACACTGTGTATATAGAGCTGAGCGCTGTATATCCCATATATTACACTGTATATAGAGCTGAGCGCTGTATATCCCATATATTACACTGTATATATAGAGATGAGCGCTGTATATCCCATATATTATGCTGTATATATAGAGATGAGCGCTGTATATCCCATATATTACACTGTATATATAGAGCT
Source organism: Anomaloglossus baeobatrachus (assembly GCF_048569485.1). Taxonomy (NCBI): domain Eukaryota; kingdom Metazoa; phylum Chordata; class Amphibia; order Anura; family Aromobatidae; genus Anomaloglossus; species Anomaloglossus baeobatrachus. The sequence continues at coordinate 679,578,029 of NC_134355.1, forward strand.
GAGCGCTGTATATCCCATATATTACGCTGTATATAGAGCTGAGCGCTGTATATCCCATATATTACACTGTATATCCCATATATTACGCTGTATATAGAGCTGAGCACTGTATATCCCATATATTACGCTGTATATAGAGCTGAGCGCTGTATATCCCATATATTACGCTGTATATAGAGCTGAGCACTGTATATCCCATATATTACACTGTATATATAGATGAGCACTGTATATCCCATATATTACAGTGTATATAGAGATGAGCACTGTATATCCCATATATTACAGTGTATATAGAGCTGAGCGCTGTATATCCCATATATTACGCTGTATATAGAGCTGAGCGCTGTATATCCCATATATTACACTGTATATAGAGCTGAGCGCTGTATATCCCATATATTACACTGTGTATATAGAGCTGAGCGCTGTATATCCCATATATTACACTGTATATATAGAGCTGAGCGCTGTATATCCCATATATTACGCTGTATATAGAGCTGAGCGCTGTATATCCCATATATTACACTGTGTATATAGAGATGAGCGCTGTATATCCCATATATTACTCTGTATATAGAGCTGAGCGCTGTATATCCCATATATTACGCTGTATATAGAGCTGAGCGCTGTATATCCCATATATTACGCTGTATATAGAGGTGAGCGCTGTATATCCCATATATTACACTGTATATATAGAGATGAGCACTGTATATCCCATATATTAGTGTATATAGAGCTGAGCGCTGTATATCCCATATATTACGCTGTATATAGAGCTGAGCGCTGTATATCCCATATATTACACTGTGTATATAGAGCTGAGCGCTGTATATCCCATATATTACACTGTTTATAGAGCTGAGCGCTGTATATCCCATATATTACACTGTTTATAGAGCTGAGGGCTGTATATCCCATATATACGCTGTATATAGAGCTGAGCGCTGTATATCCCATATATTACACTGTGTATATAGAGCTGAGCGCTGTATATCCCATATATTACACTGTGTATATAGAGCTGAGCGCTGTATATCCCATATATTACACTGTTTATAGAGCTGAGCGCTGTATATCCAGTATAAACAGTGTGTAGAGCTGAGCGCTGTATATCCCATATATTACACTGTGTATATAGAGCTGAGCGCTGTTTATCCCATATATTACACTATGTATATATAGAGATGAGCCCTGTATATCCCATATATTACACTATGTATATATAGAGCTGAGCGCTGTATATCCCATATATTACACTATGTATATATAGAGCTGAGCGCTGTATATCCCATATATTACACTGTGTATATAGAGCTGAGCGCTGTATATCCCATATATTACACTGTGTATATAGAGCTGAGCGCTGTATATCCCATATATTACACTGTTTATAGAGCTGAGCGCTGTATATCCAGTATAAACAGTGTGTAGAGCTGAGTGCTGTATATCCCGTATATTACACAGTGTATATAGAGCTGAGTGCTGTTTATCCCATATATTACACTATGTATATATAGAGATGAGCCCTGTATATCCCATATATTACACTATGTATATATAGAGCTGAGCGCTGTATATCCCATATATTACACTATGTATATATAGAGATGAGCGCTGTATATCCCATATATTACACTGTATATATACAGCTGAGCGCTGTATATCCCGTATATTACACTGTATATATAGAGATGAGCGCTGTATATCCCATATATTACACTGTATATATAGAGATGAGTGCTGTATATCCCATATAATACACTGTATATATAGAGATGAGTGCTGTATAACCCATATATTACGCTGTATATAGAGATGAGCCCTGTATATCCTGTATAAACAGTGTGTAGAGCTGAGCGCTGTATATCCCATTAATTATGCTGTATATAGAGCTGAGCGCTGTATATCCCATTAATTATGCTGTATATAGAGCTGAGCGCTGTATAGCCCATATATTACACTATGTATATAGAGCTGAGCGCTGTACATCCTGTATAAACAGTGTATAGAGCTGAGCGCTGTATAGCCCATATATTACACTATGTATATAGAGCTGAGCGCTGTACATCCTGTATAAACAGTGTATAGAGCTGAGCGCTGTATAGCCCATATATTACACTATGTATATAGAGCTGAGCGCTGTACATCCTGTATAAACAGTGTATAGAGCTGAGCGCTGTATATCCCATATATTACAGTATGTATATAGAGCTGAGCACTCTATATCCCATATATTACACTATGTATATAGAGCTGAGCGCTGTACATCCTGTATAAACAGTGTATAGAGCTGAGCGCTGTATAGCCCATATATTACACTATGTATATAGAGCTAAGTGCTGTACATCCTGTATAAACAGTGTATAGAGCTGAGCGCTGTATAGCCCATATATTACACTATGTATATAGAGCTGAGCACTCTATATCCCATATATTACACTATGTATATAGAGCTGAGCGCTGTACATCCTGTATAAACAGTGTATAGAGCTGAGCGCTGTATAGCCCATATATTACACTATGTATATAGAGCTGAGCGCTGTACATCCTGTATAAACAGTGTGTAGAGCTGAGCGCTGTATATCCCGTATATTACACAGTGTATATAGAGCTGAGCGCTGTATATCCCATATATTACACTATGTATATAGAGCTGAGCGCTGTATAGCCCATATATTACACTATGTATATAGAGCTGAGCGCTGTACATCCTGTATAAACAGTGTATAGAGCTGAGCGCTGTATAGCCCATATATTACACTATGTATATAGAGCTGAGCGCTGTACATCCTGTATAAACAGTGTATAGAGCTGAGCGCTGTATATCCCATATATTACACTATGTATATAGAGCTGAGCGCTGTACATCCTGTATAAACAGTGTATAGAGCTGAGCGCTGTATAGCCCATATATTACACTATGTATATAGAGCTAAGCGCTGTACATCCTGTATAAACAGTGTATAGAGCTGAGCGCTGTATATCCCATATATTACAGTATGTATATAGAGCTGAGCACGCTATATCCCATATATTACACTATGTATATAGAGCTGAGCGCTGTACATCCTGTATAAACAGTGTGTACAGCTGAGCGCTGTATATCCCATATATTACACTATGTATATAGAGCTGAGCGCTGTATATCCCATATATTACACTATGTATATAGAGCTGAGCGCTGTATATCCTGTATAAACAGTGTGTAGAGCTGAGCGCTGTATAACCCATTAATTATGCTGTATATAGAGCTGAGCGCTGTACATCCTGTATAGGCAGTGTATAGAGCTGAGCGCTGTATATCCCATATATTACACTGTATATATAGAGATGAGCGCTGTATATCCCATATATTACACTGTGTATATAGAGCTGAGCGCTTTATAACCCATATATTACGCTGTATATAGAGCTGAGCGCTGTATATCCCATATATTACACTGTATATATAGAGATGAGCGCTGTATATCCCATATATTACACTGTGTATATAGAGCTGAGCGCTTTATAACCCATATATTACGCTGTATATAGAGCTGAGCGCTGTATATCCTGTATAAACAGGGTGTAGAGCTGAGCACTGTATATCCCAGATATTACACTGTATATATAGAGATGAGCGCTGTATATCCCATATATTACGCTGTATATAGAGCTGAGCGCTGTATATCCCATATATTACACTCTGAGTGCTGTATATCCCATATTACACTGTATATATACAGCTGAGCGCTGTATATCCCATTATGCTGTATATAGAGCTGAGCACTGTATATCCCATTATGCTGTATATAGAGCTGAGCGCTGTATATCCCATATATTACACTATGTATATAGAGCTGAGCAAAAAAACAAAAGACCTCATAACCAATATATATATGAAACCATCAGAGACCTCCTGCAGTGAGGGGCCCTGTGGTGAACACCTACTCCATGAAATACATGAAAAAGAAGGGAGGAGCGGAGTATATGGTGCAAAATAGTAACAACGTTTATTTAGAAATACATGATTAAAATGATACACACAAAATCAGGGCCATGATTAAAAGGGTTAAAACCACATGGAAGGGTGGTGGCACTATGAGACTCAGAGTGCCCTGGTTTAACATTGCATGTAAAATTACATGGGAAGTAAACAATCCATCAAAGATAGATAATATGTAATACAATAAATCACAATGCAGTGAAAAACCAAATTGAGTCAATTGCTGTGAATAGATTCCTGCTGGGTATTTGTGTCCACCAAAGTGCATGTGCCAAATAGGGACTACAAGTCACAATAGAACCATGGGGGTAATAATACAGCAACAGCCAGGATGAAATTACATCCCAGGAAAGCTACCAAAGTAATGATGCCACCCAACCTGCCCTAAAGCCATCCTCCAACGTACGTTTCGCTAAACGGTGAATCCCAGTGGCTCCAGCTTCATCAGGGAAAATCCTGTATAAACAGTGTGTACAGCTGAGCGCTGTATATCCCATTAATTATGCTGTATATATAGAGCTGAGCACTGTATATCCCATATATTACACTGTATATATACACAGCTGAGTGCTGTATATCCCATTAATTATGCTGTATATAGAGCTGAGCGCTGTACATCCTGTATAGACAGTGTATAGAGCTGAGCGCTGTATATCCCGTATATTACACTACGTATATAGAGCTAAGCGCTGTACATCCTATATAAATAGTGTATAGAGCTGAGTGCTGTATATCCCATATATTACACTATGTATCTAGAGCTGAGCACTCTATATCCCATATATTACGCTGTATGAAGAGCTGAGCGCTGTATATCCTGTATAAACAGTGTGTACAGCTGAGCGCTGTATATCCCATTAATTATGCTGTATATATAGAGCTGAGCACTGTATATCCCATATATTACACTGTATATATACACAGCTGAGTGCTGTATATCCCATTAATTATGCTGTATATAGAGCTGAGCGCTGTACATCCTGTATAGACAGTGTATAGAGCTGAGCGCTGTATATCCCGTATATTACACTACATATATAGAGCTAAGCGCTGTACATCCTATATAAATAGTGTATAGAGCTGAGTGCTGTATATCCCATATATTACACTATGTATATAGAGCTGAGCACTCTATATCCCATATATTACGCTGTATGAAGAGCTGAGCTCTGTATATCCCGTATATTATGCTGCTATAGAACTTAGTACTGTATATCCCATATATTACACTGTATATATGGAGCCAAGAGCTGTATATCCCATGTATTAGATGGTATATATAGAGCTGACTGCATATACTGTATTACACTGTATAGAGCCGAGTGCTGTATATGCCATATATTACACAGTATAAATAAAGATGATCACTATATATCTCATATTACACTGTATATATGCTGTAAATGCTGTATATTACACTGTATCCATAGTGCTATATATTCCGTTTATTACACCCTATCCATAGTGCTATATATCCCGTATATTACATTGTATCCATAGTGCTATATATCCTGTATATTAGATTGCATTCATAGTGCTATATATCCCGTATATTGCATTGTATCCATAGTGCTGTATATCCCGTATATTACACCCTATCCATAGTGCTGTATATCCCGTATATTGCATTGTATCCATAGTGCTATATATCCCGTATATTACACCCTATCCATAGTGCTGTATATCCAGTATATTACACCCTATCCATAGTGCTGTATATCCCGTATATTACACTGTATCCATAGTGCTCTACATCCCGTATATTACACGCTATCCATAGTGCTGTACATCCCATACATTACACCCTATCCATAGTGCTGTACATCCCGTATATTACACCCTATCCATAGTGCTATATATCCCGTATATTACATTGTATCCATAGTGCTATATATCCCATATATTACACCCTATCCATAGTGCTGTACATCCCGTATATTACACTGTATCCATAGTGCTATATATCCCGTATATTACACCCTATCCATTGTGCTGTATATCCTGTACATTGCACCCTATCCATAGTGCTATATATCCCGTATATTACATTGTATCCATAGTGCTGTATATCCCGTATATTACACTGTATCCATATTACACCTTATCCATAGTGCTGTACATCCCCTATATTGCACCCTATCCATAGTGCTGTATATCCCGTATATTACACCCTATCCATAGTGCTATATATCCCGTATATTACACCCTATCCATAGTGCTGTATATCCAGTATATTACACCCTATCCATAGTGCTATATATCCCGTATATTACACCCTATCCATAGTGCTATATATCCCGTATATTACACCCTATCCATAGTGCTGTATATCCCGTACATTGCACCCTATCCATAGTGCTATATTTCCCGTATATTACATTGTATCCATAGTGCTGTATATCCCGTATATTACACCTTATCCATAGTGCTGTATATCCCGTATATTGCACCCTATCCATAGTGCTATATTTCCCGTATATTACATTGTATCTATAGTGCTGTATATCCCGTATATTACACCTTATCCATAGTGCTGTATATCCCGTATATTGCACCCTATCCATAGTGCTGTACATCCCGTATATTACATTGTATCTATAGTGCTGTATATCCCGTATACTACACTGTATCCATAGTGCTGTATATCCTGTATATTACACCCTATCCATAGTGCTGTACATCCCGTATATTACATTGTATCCATAGTGCTGTATATCCCGTACATTGCACCCTATCTATAGTGCTGTATATCCTGTATATTACATTGTATCCATAGTGCTGTATATCCCATATATAACACCCTATCCATAGTGCTGTATATCCCGTATATTACACTGTATTCATAGTGATGTACATCCCGTATATTACATTGTATCTATAGTGCTATGTATCCCGTATATTACATTGTATCCATAGTGCTGTATATCCCGTATATTACACTGTATCCATAGTGCTGTATATCCCATATATTACATTGTATCCATAGTGCTGTACATCCCGTATATTACATTGTATCCATAGTGCTGTATATCCCGTATATTACACTGTATCCATAGTGCTGTATATCCCATATATTACATTGTATCCATAGTGCTGTATATCCCGTATATTACATTGTATCCATAGTGCTGTATATCCCGTATATTACACTGTATCCATAGTGCTGTATATCCCATATATTACATTGTATCCATAGTGCTGTACATCCCGTATATTACATTGTATCCATAGTGCTGTATATCCCGTATATTACACTGTATCCATAGTGCTGTATATCCCATATATTACATTGTATCCATAGTGCTGTACATCCCGTATATTACATTGTATCCATAGTGCTGTATATCCCGTATATTACACTGTATCCATAGTGCTGTATATCCCGTATATTACACTGTATCCATAGTGCTGTATATCCCGTATATTACATTGTATCTATAGTGCTGTATATCCCGTATATTACACTGTATCCATAGTGCTGTATATCCCGTATATTACACTGTATCCATAGTGCTGTATATCCCTTATATTACATTGTATCTATAGTGCTGTATATCCCGTACATTGCACCCTATCCATAGTGCTGTATATCCCGTACATTGCACCCTATCCATAGTGCTATATATCCCATATATTACATTGTATCCATAGTGCTGTATATCCCGTATATTACACCCTATCCATAGTGCTATATATCCCGTATATTACACTGTATCCATAGTGCTATATATCCCGTATATTACACCCTTTCCATAGTGCTGTATATCCTGTACATTGCACCCTATCCATAGTGCTATATATCCCGTATATTACAATTTATCCATAGTGCTGTATATCCCGTACATTGCACCCTATCCATAGTGCTGTATATCCCGTATATTACACTCTATCCATAGTGCTGTATATCCCATATATAACACCCTATCCATAGTGCTGTATATCCCGTATATTACACTGTATTCATAGTGATGTACATCCCGTATATTACATTGCATCTATAGTGCTATGTATCCCGTATATTACACTGTATCCATAGTGCTGTATATCCCGTATATTACACTGTATCCATAGTGCTGTATATCCCATATATTACACTATATCCATAGTGCTGTATATCCCGTATATTACATTGTATCTATAGTGCTGTATATCCCGTATATTACACCCTATCCATAGTGCTGTATATCCCGTATATTACACTGTATCCATAGTGCTGTATATCCCGTATATTACACTGTATCCATAGCGCTGTATATCCCGTATATTACATTGTATCTATAGTGCTATGTATCCCGTATATTACATTGTATCCATAGTGCTGTATATCCCGTACATTGCACCCTATCCATAGTGCTGTATATCCCGTATATTACACTCCATCCATAGTGCTGTATATCCCGTACATTGCACCCTATCCATAGTGCTATATATCCCATTGTATCCATAGTGCTGTATATCCCGTATATTACACCCTATCCATAGTGCTATATATCCCGTATATTACACCCTTTCCATAGTGCTGTATATCCTGTACATTGCACCCTATCCATAGTGCTATATATCCCGTATATTACATTGTATCCATAGTGCTGTATATCCCGTACATTGCACCCTATCCATAGTGCTGTATATCCCGTATATTACACCCTATCCATAGTGCTGTACATTCCGTATATTACACTCTATCCATAGTGCTGTATATCCCGTATATTACACACTATCCATAGTGCTGTATATCCCGTACATTGCACCCTATCCATAGTGCTGTATATCCCGTATATTGCACCCTATCCATAGTGCTGTATATCCCGTATATTACACTCTATCCATAGTGCTGTATATCCCGTATATTACACACTATCCATAGTGCTGTATATCCCGTACATTGCACCCTATCCATAGTGCTGTATATCTTGTATATTGCACCCTATCCATAGTGCTGTACATCACTTACATTGCACCCTATCCATAGTGCTGTATATCCCGTATATTACACTCTATCCATAGTGCTGTATATCCCGTATATTGCACCCTATCCATAGTGCTGTACATCCCGTATATTACACCCTATCCATAGTGCTGTATATCCCGTATATTACACCCTATCCATAGTGCTGTATATCCCGTATATTACACCCTATCCATAGTGCTGTATATTCCGTATATTGCACCCTATCCATAGTGCTGTATATCCCGTATATTGCACCCTATCCATAGTGCTGTACATCCCGTATATTACACCCTATCCATAGTGCTGTATATCCCGTATATTACACCCTATCCATAGTGCTGTATATCCCGTATATTACACCCTATCCATAGTGCTGTATATTCCGTATATTGCACCCTATCCATAGTGCTGTATATCCCGTATATTACACCCTATCCATAGTGCTGTATATCCCGTATATTACACTCTATCCATAGTGCTGTATATCCCGTACATTGCACCCTATTCATAGTGCTGTACATCCCGTACATTGCACCCTATCCATAGTGCTGTATATCCCTGTATATTGCACCCTATCCATAGTGCTGTATATCCCCGTACATTGCACCCTATCTATAGTGCTGTATATCCCGTATATTACACTGTATCCATAGTGCTGTATATCCCGTATATTACACCCTATCCATAGTGCTGTACATCCCGTATATTACACCCTATCCATAGTGCTGTATATCCCGTACATTACACCCTATCCATAGTGCTGTATATCCCGTACATTGCACCCTATCTATAGTGCTGTACATCCCGTATATTACACCCTATCCATAGTGCTGTATATCCCGTACATTGCACCCTATCTATAGTGCTGTACATCCCGTATATTACACCCTATCCATAGTGCTGTATATCCCGTACATTGCACCCTATCCATAGTGCTGTATATCCCGTATATTACACCCTATCCATAGTGCTGTATATCCCGTATATTGCACCCTATCCATAGTGCTGTATATCCCGTATATTACACTCTATCCGTAGTGCTGTATATCCCGTATATTACACTCTATCCATAGTGCTGTATATCCCGTATATTACACTCTATCCATAGTGCTGTATATCCCGTATATTACACCCTATCCATAGTGCTATATATCCCGTATATTACACCCTATCCATAGTGCTGTATATCCCGTATATTGCACCCTATCCATAGTGCTGTATATCCCGTATATTACACTCTATCCATAGTGCTGTATATCCCGTATATTACACCCTATCCATAGTGCTATATATCCCGTATATTATACCCTATCCATAGTGCTGTATATCCCGTATATTGCACCCTATCCATAGTGCTGTACATCCCGTATATTACACCCTATCCATAGTGCTGTATATCCCGTACATTGCACCCTATCTATAGTGCTGTACATCCCGTATATTACACCCTATCCATAGTGCTGTATATCCCGTATATTGCACCCTATCCATAGTGCTGTATATCCCGTATATTACACTGTATCCATAGTGCTGTATATCCCGTATATTACACTGTATCCATAGTGCTATATATCCCGTATATTACACTGTATCCATAGTGCTATATATCCCGTATATTGCACCCTATCCATAGTGGTGTACATCCCGTATATTACACTGTATCCATAGTGCTGTATATCCCGTATATTGCACCCTATCCATAGTGCTGTATATCCCGTATATTACACTGTATCCATAGTGCTGTATATCCCGTATATTACACTGTATCCATAGTGCTATATATCCCGTATATTACACTGTATCCATAGTGCTGTATATCCCGTATATTGCACCCTATCCATAGTGTTGTACATCCCGTATATTACACTGTATCCATAGTGCTGTATATCCCGTATATTACACTGTATCCATAGTGCTGTATATCCCGTATATTACACTGTATCCATAGTGCTGTATATCCCATATATTACACTATATCCATAGTGCTGTATATCCCGTATATTACACTGTATCCATAGTGCTGTACATCCCGTATATTACACTGTATCCATAGTGCTGTATATCCCATATATTACACTATATCCATAGTGTTGTACATCCCGTATATTACACTGTATCCATAGTGCTGTATATCCCGTATATTACATTGTATCCATAGTGCTGTATATCCCGTATATCACACCCTATCCATAGTGCTGTATATCCCGTATATTACATTGTATCCATAGTGCTGTATATCCCGTATATCACACCCTATCCATAGTGCTGTATATCCCGTATATTACACTGTATCCATAGTGCTGTATATCCCGTATATTACACTGTATCCATAGTGCTGTATATCCCGTATATTACACTGTATCCATAGTGCTGTATATCCCGTATATTACACTGTATCCATAGTGCTGTACATCCCGTATATTACACTGTATCCATAGTGCTGTATATCCCGTATATTACACTGTATCCATAGTGCTGTATATCCCGTATATTACACTGTATCCATAGTGCTGTATATCCCATATATTACACTATATCCATAGTGCTGTACATCCCGTATATTACACTGTATCCATAGTGCTGTATATCCCATATATTACACTATATCCATAGTGTTGTACATCCCGTATATTACACTGTATCCATAGTGCTGTATATCCCGTATATCACACCCTATCCATAGTGCTGTATATCCCGTATATTACACTGTATCCATAGTGCTGTATATCCCGTATATCACACCCTATCCATAGTGCTGTATATCCCGTATATTACACCCTATCCATAGTGCTGTATATCCCGTATATCACACCCTATCCATAGTGCTGTATATCCCGTATATTACACTGTATCCATAGTGCTGTATATCCCGTATATCACACCCTATCCATAGTGCTGTATATCCCGTATATTACACTCTATCCATAGTGCTGTATATCCCGTATATTACACTGTATCCATAGTGCTGTATATCCCGTATATCGCACCCTATCCATGCTGCTGTACATCCCGTATACTGCACGGTATCTGCAGCCCTGACCCTGTATGTACCGTATATATTTGTAGATCCCGCCTCCTATCTATACATAAGGCATGAATGAAGGGAGCGGATATGCACGGCATTAGGGTCAGGCGGCCTCACCTCTCCAGCAGGGGGCGCCGTGCGGTCACATCCTCTGCGCCCCTGTCGGGGGTCGCTCAGCCCCGGGTCGCCCCCAGATTTCTGTCATGTGACCGCATCTGCAGCAGCTCCACCAGGAATGAGGAGAGGGGGCGGGGACACGTGACGTCATCCCTAGGAGCAAACAAACCTGTAACGATCCGGGGGCGGAGCTCCGGCTTCTCTCACCCAATAGCAATGCAGACATCTTATCCCCTCCCCCCACCACCTTCAGCATAGCCGGGACTACATTACCCACAATGCACCGGGGTGTTTATTTTTTTATCGTTAATCTCAAACATACAATGTGCTGCAAGCATCGCAGGCCGATCAGTGGCCGACAGTACACAATCCCCGCACACTGCACCGACACTGGGGCAAAGCTGCAGAAATAACAGCTTTTTTATTATTTATTTCTTTCATTGCGATGTTAAGATTATTATTTCTATTTATTTTCTAAATATTTTTTAATATAATTTCCTGACATTTATTTTTTTTAGTTCCCTAAAACGTGATTGCGCCATATACTGCAGTATTGCGGAATACAGTAATAATCGCAATCCCCTATATACCCCGTATCAGGAGGGAGTATTCTAGGTACCGAGACGGGCGGCACCGGTACTGGAAAGCGCAGAAAGGGTTAAAATTAGCTGATCACTGTCATCCCCTGTCCTCCTGTATGGTCTGATCACTGTCATCCCCTGTCCTCCTGTATGGCCCGATCACTGTCATCCCCTGTCCTCCTGTATGGCCCGATCACTGTCATCCCCTGTCCTCCTGTATGGTCTGATCACTGTCATCCCCTGTCCTCCTGTATGGCCTGATCAGTGTCATCCCCTGTCCTCCTGTATGGCCCGATCACTGTCATCCCCTGTCCTCCTGTATGGTCTGATCACTGTCATCCCCTGTCCTCCTGTATGGCCCGATCACTGTCATCCCCTGTCCTCCTGTATGGTCTGATCACTGTCATCCCCTGTTCTCCTGTATGGTCTGATCATTGTCATCCCCTGTCCTCCTGTATGGCCTGATCACTGTCATCCCCTGTCCTCCTGTATGGCCCGATCACTGTCATCCCCTGTCCTCCTGTATGGCCTGATCACTGTCATCCCCTGTCCTCCTGTATGGTCTGATCACTGTCATCCCCTGTCCTCCTGTATGGCCCGATCACTGTCATCCCCTGTCCTCCTGTATGGCCTGATCACTGTCATCCCCTGTCCTCCTGTATGGCCTGATCACTGTCATCCCCTGTCCGCCTGTATGGCCCAATCACTGTCATCCCCTGTTTTCCTGTATAACCTGATCACTGTCATCCCCTGTCCTCCTGTATAACCTGATCAGTGTCATCCCCTGTCCTCCTGTATGTTCTGATCACTGTCGTCCCCTGTCCTCCTGTATGGCCCGATCACGGTCATCCCCTGTTTTCCTACATAACCTGATCACTGTCATCCCCTGTCCTCCTGTATGGCCTGATCACTGTCATCCCCTGTCCTCCTGTATGGTCTGATCACTGTCATCCCCTGTCCTCCTGTATGGTCTGATCACTGTCATCCCCTGTCCTCCTGTATGCTCTGATCACTGTCATCCCCTGTCCTCCTGTATGGTCTAATCACTGTCATCCCCTGTCCTCCTGTATGGCCTGATCAGTGTCATCCCCTGTCCTCCTGTATGGTCTGATCAGTGTCATCCCCTGTCCTCCTGTATGGCCTGATCAGTGTCATCCCCTGTCCTCCTAGTGTCCTGATTGTGATGCCCAGGCCTCCTGTATGGCCCGATCAGTGTGATCCCCTGTCCTCCTGGATGGCCCGATCAGTGCGATCCCCTGTCCTCCTGGATGGCCCGATCACTGTCATCCCCTGTCCTCCTGTATGGTCTGATCACCGTCATCCCCTGTCCTCCTGTATGGTCTGATCACTGTCATCCCCTGTCCTCCTGTATGGTCTGATCACCGTCATCCCCTGTCCTCCTGTATGGTCTGATCACCGTCATCCCCTGTCCTCCTGTATGGTCTGATCACTGTCATCCCCTGTCCTCCTGTATAGCCTGATCAGTGTCATCCCCTGTCCTCCTGTATGGTCTGATCACTGTCATCCCCTGTCCTCCTGTATGCTCTGATCACTGTCATCCCCTGTCCTCCTGTATGGCCTGATCAGTGTCATCCCCTGTCCTCCTGTATGGCCTGATCAGTGTCATCCCCTGTCCTCCTGTATGGTCTGATCACTGTCTTCCCCTGTCCTCCTGTATGGTCTGATCACTGTCATCCCCTGTCCTCCTGTATGCTCTGATCACTGTCATCCCCTGTCCTCCTGTATGGCCTGATCAGTGTCATCCCCTGTCCTCCTGTATGGCCTGATCAGTGTCATCCCCTGTCCTCCTGTATGGTCTGATCAGTGTCATCCCCTGTCCTCCTGTATGGCCTGATCAGTGTCATCCCCTGTCCTCCTAGTGTCCTGATTGTGATGCCCAGGCCTCCTGTATGGCCCGATCAGTGATCCCCTGTCCTCCTGGATGGCCCGATCACTGTCATCCCCTGTCCTCCTGTATGGTCTGATCACCGTCATCCCCTGTCCTCCTGTATGGTCTGATCACTGTCATCCCCTGTCCTCCTGTATGGTCTGATCACTGTCATCCCGTCCTCCTGTATGGCCTGATCCCTGTCATCCCCTGTCCTCCTGTATGGTCTGATCACTGTCATCCCCTGTCCTCCTGTATGGTCTGATTAGTGTCATCCCCTGTCCTCCTGTATGGTCTGATCACTGTCATCCCGTCCTCCTGTATGGCCTGATCCCTGTCATCCCCTGTCCTCCTGTATGGTCTGATCACTGTCATCCCCTGTCCTCCTGTATGGTCTGATCAGTGTCATCCCCTGTCCTCCTGTATGGCCTGATCACTGTCATCCCCTGTCCTCCTGTATGGTCTGATCACTGTCATCCCCTGTCCTCCTGTATGGTCTGATCACTGTCATCCTCTGTCCTCCAGTATGGTCTGATCACTGTCATCCCCTGTCCTCCTGTATGGTCTGATCACTGTCATCCCCTGTCCTCCTGTATGGCCTGATCACTGTCATCCCCTGTCCTCCTGTATGGCCTGATCCCTGTCATCCCCTGTCCTCCTGTATGGCCCGATCACTGTCATCCCCTGTCCTCCTGTATGGTCTGATCACCGTCATCCCCTGTCCTCCTGTATGGTCTGATCACTGTCATCCCCTGTCCTCCTGTATGGCCTGATCACTGTCATCCCCTGTCCTCCTGTATGGCCTGATCCCTGTCATCCCCTGTCCTCCTGTATGGCCTGATCAGTGTCATCCCCTGTCGTCCTGTATGGCCCGATCACTGTCATCCCCTGTCCTCGTGTATGGTCTGATCACCGTCATCCCCTGTCCTCCTGTATGGTCTGATCACCGTCATCCCCTGTCCTCCTGTATGGCCCAATCACTGTCATCCCCTGTCCTCCTGTATAACCTGATCAGTGTCATCCCCTGTCCTCCTGTATGGCCTGATCCCTGTCATCCCCTGTCCTCCTGTATGGCCTGATCACCGTCATCCCCTGTCCTCCTGTATGGCCCAATCACTGTCATCCCCTGTCCTCCTGTATGGTCTGATCACCGTCATCCCCTGTCCTCCTGTATGGCCCAATCACTGTCATCCCCTGTCCTCCTGTATAACCTGATCAGTGTTATCCCCTGTCCTCCTGTATGGTCTGATCACTGTCATCCCCTGTCCTCCTGTATGGTCTGATCACTGTCATCCCCTGTCCTCCTGTATGGTCTGATCACTGTCATCCCCTGTCCTCCTGTATGGCCCAATCACTGTCATCCCCTGTCCTCCTGTATAACCTGATCAGTGTCATCCCCTGTCCTCCTGTATGGCCTGATCCCTGTCATCCCCTGTCCTCCTGTATGGTCTGATCACTGTCATCCCCTGTCCTCCTGTATGGTCTGATCAGTGTCATCCCCTGTCCTCCTATATGGCCTGATCCCTGTCATCCCCTGTCCTCCTGTATGGTCTGATCACTGTCATCCCCTGTCCTCCTGTATGGTCTGATCACTGTCATCCCCTGTCCTCCTGTATGGCCTGATCACTGTCATCCCCTGTCCTCCTGTATGGCCTGATCACTGTCATCCCCTGTCCTCCTGTATGGCCTGATCACTGTCATCCCCTGTTCTCCTGTATGGTCTGATCACTGTCATCCCCTGTTCTCCTGTATGGTCTGATCACTGTCATCCCCTGTCCTCCTGTATGGCCTGATCAGTCTCATCCCCTGTCCTCCTAGTGTCCTGATTGTGATGCCCAGGCCTCCTGGATGGCTCGATCAGTGCGATACCCTGACCCTCTGTATGGCCCGATCAGGAGTGATCCCCAGGCCTCCTGAATGGTCCGATCAGGTGTGTTCCCCAGGCCTCCTGGATGGTCCGATCAGTGCGATACTCTGGCCTCCTGGATGGCCCGATCAGTGCGATACCCTGACCTCCTGGATGGCCCGATCAGTGCGATATTCTGGCCTCCTGGATGGCCCGATCAGTACGATACCCTGACCTCCTGGATGGCCCGATCAGTGCGATACTCTGGCCTCCTGGATTGCCTGGTCAGTTTGATACCATGGCCTCCTGGATGGCCCGATCAGTGCGATTCCCTGGCCTTCTGGATGGCCCGATCAGTGTGATACCCTGGCCTCCTGGATTGCATGGTCAGTTCGATACCATGGCCTCCTGGATGACCCGATCAGTGCGATACCCTGGCCTCCTGGATGGCCCGATCAGTGTGATACTCTGGCCTCCTGGATTGCCTGGTCAGTTCGATACCATGGCCTCCTGGAAGGCCCGATCAGTGTGATACCCCAACCTTACCCCAACCACGATCAGTGGATTCCCAGGCATTCTGGAAGGCCCGATCAGTGTGATACCCAGGCTCCCTTGATGGTCCAATCAGTGTGATGCCCAGCCTCTTAAATAGACTGATCGGTGTGATTCCATTTTCCCCTAAATGGTCCAATCAGTGTGATCCCTGAACTCCTAAATGGTCTAATCGGTGTGATCCCCTCGTCTTTTGTATGTCCCAAACAATGCGATTCTGAGGAATAGTCCATAATGCATATAGTGGGACTATAGACTGCTCCTAAGGACAGTCTTTCAACAGGCCCTGTGCAAAGCAGGAATCCCAAAAGACCTGCGCAGATTTTTCTGCCACGTATGGGTACTTTTGGCATTGCCAGGTTTTGTACAGGTTGTGGACATTCATGATGAGAAATCCCCCCCTGAATTACCATCCATCACAAGTCGGAGTGCCTGGTGGTCAATCAACAAAAGTCACATTAGTCCATTCAGTTCAGTATCAATAGGAAGCCGAAAGGGTGCTTTACACGCTGCGACATCGCTAGCAATTGCTAGCAATGTCGCGAGCAATAGCACCCACCCCCGTCGTTGGTGCGATATGTGGTGATTGCTGCCATAGCAAATATTATCGCTACATCAGCGTCACACGCACTTACCTGCTCTGCGATGGTGCTGTTGCTGCCGAACAATCCCTCCTTCAAGGGGGAGGTGCGTGTGGCGTCACAGCGACGTCACTAAACGGCTGGCCAATAGAAGCGGAGGGGCGGAGATGAGCGGCCGGAACAAGCCGCCCACCTTCCTTCCTCATTGCCGGTGGAGGCAGGTAAGGAGATGTTCGTCGTTCCTGCGGTGTCACACACAACGTGTGATGCCGCAGGAACGACGAACAACAAGCGGCATGAACTATCACCGATATTTGGAAAAGGAGCGACGTGTCAACGATCAACGATTTTTCCTGTTTTTGCGATCGTTGATCGTCGCTCCTAGCTGTCACAGGCTGTGATGTCGCTAACGACGCCGGATGTGCATCACGAACACCCTGACCCCGACGATATATCGTTAGCGATGTCGCAGCGTGTAAAGCACCCTTTAGACTTCCAGCCAGAATTCCTTCACAACATTCGCCAGAGAGTGCACCGATTGTAAAGGGTGCTTTACAAGTTGCGACATCGCTAGCGATAGATCGTCGGGGTCACGTCGTTTGTGACATCGCTGCATGTGACACCTAGGAGCGACGATCAACGATCGCAAAAGCGTAAAAAATTGTTGATCGTTGTCACATCGTTCATTTCCTTAATATCGTTGGTTGGCCATGCCACAGATGGGTCGTCGTTCCGTACACAGAACAGATCGCTACGTGTGACACCCCTTGAACGACGATCAACATCGCTCCTGCGTGCGTCAACAACGACGCGGGCATGTATGGTAACATTACGAATCACTCCTCCCTCGCTTTGATTGGTGTACGCATCTGCACCTTTTCAATTAAGTGATGACCAATCACATTCGTGGATTGTGTTGGTGCTTACAATGATATGGAAGTAGGGGCGGAAGGAAGGCGCCAGGGTGTTTGCTTTGACTGCAGACAACGCCTCTGTCGCTGCCTATATCGATCGTGACTATGTGGTGTGACGGCGTACAAACGACCGCCTCAGACACACATCACATCGCTGCACGATGATGCGTCGCTTGTGCGCTCGTTACTTTCGCTTGTGCAGTCGTTTGGTGGGACCGCTAATGAACGATCACGGACCGATCATAGATTATCGCTCCAGCGACGTGGGAGTGTATGATCTCTTGTGCGACCTAACGACATCGCTAGCGAAGTCACAGCATGTAAAGCAGCCCTAGGAATTGTCCAGTTGTGCCAGTTTCTTCAGAAGATCTTTTAGTTCCATAGTTGTGTGATTGTAAGAGTACCACCTGCCGCTGAGGAAGAAACAGGGCATGGACTGGCCTAACGAGCCTCTCATTACTTGTAGAGTCTGACGAACCCAGTAACACATGGAATAGGTCCAAAGCTGGGGAGAGGAGAGATCTGGAATGCAATTCTCATCCTTTGGGTCTCTTTGTACATGATAGTCAATTTCAAACTGTCCATTTTCGAGCATCCAACAAAACAAAACATCCATACACGGACTACTAGAGCAGAAACTGAACTTTGTTCTACAGGACTAGTGCTTTGTCCTCAGCGGTGAACTGTCCGAGGCTCTGCGGTCCAATCCATCAATAAGAAATTAATTCAAAGATTTGGAAATATGATTTAGTGATCGGAGTCCCAGCTATTGACCCCGACTAATAATGATTTAGAGAAAGGCTCCAAACGTAATAAATAAAATATGAGTTTGTCAAATAAGGGATTGTTTTTGTGTCAGATGTAACAATCTAAACCCATCATCAGTGAAATTGTAAAACTAAGAAGAAGTCTGGAGTATGAGCCACGCGCAGAAATCCGGGCACTTCCAGCCTCAGTTGCCATCACTGAAGTTATTAATGGTCTTCTGAGGAAGGTTCTCCCACAGAATACACTTAGGCAAATCATCAAGATCCTCGGCTGACAGCTTCCGTGTAATCAGCGACCAAAGACGTCACAGATGTGTTTGATAGGAGACAAGCCTGGAGACACTGCAGCCATGGGAGAGAAGCTTGGAGACGCTGCAGCCATGGAAGACAAGCCTGGAGACACTACAGCCATGGAAGACAAGCCTGGAGATGCTGCAGTTAGGGGAGACAAGCCTGGAGATGCTGCAGCTATGGGAGACAAGTCTGGAGACACTACAGTCATGGGAGACAAGTCCGGAGATGCTGCAGCCATGGGAGACAAGTCCAAAGATGCTGCAGCCATGGGAGACAAGTCCGGAGATGCTGCAGCCATAGGAAACAAGTCTGGAGATGCTGCAGACATGGGACACATCTGGAGATGCTGCAGCCATGGGAGACAAGTCTGGAGATGTTGCAGCCATGGGAGACAAGTCTGGAGATGCTGCAGACATGGGACACAAGTCTGGAGACGCTGTAGACATGGGACACAAGTCTGGAGATGCTGTAGACATGGGACACAAGTCTGGAGATGCTGCAGCCATGGGAGACAAGTCTGGAGATGCTGCAGACATGGAAGACAAGTCCAGAGATTCTGCAGACATGGAAGACCAGTCTGGAGATGCTGTAGCCATGGGAGACAAGACTTAAGATGCTGCAGTTCTGGTTACTTCTATCTCTTGACCATATTGCTATTTGAAGACAGGGACCTAAATCTAACAGGTACTTTGCACGTTGCGACATCGCTACTGCGATATCGTCGGGGTCAAATAGAAAGTGACGCACATCCGGCGCCGGTAACGACGTCGCAACGTTTAAAGCCTAGATGCACCGATAAACGATCGCAAAAGCGTCGTAAATTGGTGATCTGTATAGCATCGGTCATTTTCATAATGTCGCACCAATAGGAGATACGATGTTGTTCCTCGTTCCTGTGGCAGCATACATCGCTGTGTGAGAAGCCGCAGGAGCGAGGAACATCTCCTTACCTGCCTCCACCGGCAATGCGGAAGGAAGGAGATGGGCGGGATGTTTACGTCCCACTCATCTCCGCCCCTCCGCTTCTATTGGCCGCCTGCCGTGTGACGTCGCTATGACGCCGCACGACCTGCCCCCTTAGGAAGGAGGCGGGTCGCCGGCTAGAGAGACGTCGCAAGGCAGGTATGTGCGTGTGAAGCTGGTGTAGCGATAATGTTCGCTACGGCAGCTATCACAAGATTTTGCATGTGAACTATCGCGCTTGGCATCGCAAGCATTGGCTAGCGATGTTGCAGCGTGCAAAGTACCCCTAAGTGTCGCGGGCGGAGGAGGGGACGCTGCGCTCACCCACTGCTCGGGTCCGGCTGCTGCTGCTCGGTGGTGGCTCGAGCGGTCGGCCGGATCCCGGGGACTCTAGCGGCGTTCCTCGCCCGTGAGTGAAAGGGGGGCTTGGTGTGTGGTCTGGGGATATTGTCCATGACGCCACCCACGGTTGTGGTGAGATTGGTGACACCACCGCTGCTCTGGACGGGGATCCCGGAAGCGATGACAGGGAGCAGCTTGGATGTTGGTTCTCCCCTCCGTGAGTAGGGGGTTGGTTGTCCCGGGGCCCGAGTGAGGATTGGGGATGACAGGCGGGTTACAGGGCCTGGTGAGGTACAGGGTCGCGGGGGCAGCACCGTGCCGCACGGCACGGTGGTACTCACTCAGCCAGTAATTTACACGGAGTCTCTGGTCAAACAAATGGCTGGATGGACGGGTCCCACAGACGGCTGCGGTGTTTCTCCTCCCGGCAGGTTGATGGTGACTGCCTTTCCCTGCACCTGTGTTGTGTTACGGTTCCAATGGCTTCCCACCGGTAACCCGCTCCCCAGCTTGGATGGATGCTGAGGGAGCCCCTTTTGCCCGCAGGCTCTGGCCCTGGAAACTGTAGCCTTGGCGGTGACTGTGTTTCCCTTTACGGTGTGAGCTGTTGCCTTCAATCGGGTCTTGACTGCTGGGAAACCCCGGAGGTTCCCTTCGCTAACGGATTTGACCAGTTTTACGGCGACTCCTAGCCTGGTCGGGGTCCGTAGGCCCTGCCGAATGGTGCTGGCTTCTCTTCACTCCCCGATGCGGTACCGGCGGGCCATCGCCCGCCCCCGGTCCTTACAGTTCACTCCAATCAGCCTCTCCTGCAGACGGTCACCACCATCTGCCGACCTTGCTGTATGTGCCCGGGCCACGCACCCGGACACGGTCAGTCTCCTCTACTGCCACTTCACTCTTCCACTCAAACCGATCTGACTACTTTTACCGCCTCCAGGACTGTGAACTCCTCGGTGGGTGGGACCAACCGCCTGGCCCACCCCCTGGTGTGGACATCAGCCCCTGGAGGAAGGCAACAAGGATTTGTGTTTGACTTAGGTGTGCCTAGCCGGGGTGTGTGGTGTGTTGGTGTAGTACCTGTGACGACCTGGCTTGTCCAGGGCGCCACATAAGCATCTATTAGATGCTGTGTAGTAGCAGCTCTTTTTCTTGTTTTGTTTTTTCTTTAATAGCTTGTCTAACGGTCTTTTGCAAGCCACTTTAACTTCATGTGATGAAGATCCTTGTGAGAAAAGTTTGGTAGCTGGAGGTTTGTTTTTTTAAGGAGGAAAAGAATGATTTGTTTAATATTTTTAAATTTATTTTATTAGTAATTTACTGTATATTTAACATAATACAGGTGAATGAGACTAACTTGTAGCAGGGCATAGACAAACCTAAACTCTCATCCAAAAAGGTATTACCTCAAAATGTCAACCTCCCACTTAATGGCCAACCACCCATTCTACACGATGAAATAGTTATTTTCCCTGGCCGACAGTTTCCTACTCCGGTAGAGTATTGGGTGTTCTTCTCCATTTACCTCCTGAGACAAAAGAGTCACTAGTCCAACCTCTGAGGCGTCTGTCTGGACCAGGTGATATATATCGTTGTACCGTGTTAGCCAGTAGATAGAAAACAAATTGTTTAAAAGCCTTCCTTAGAGCATCAGACACTGCCTGGTCCATTCTTAGATGACTTCCCCACTCCGGGTTGAAAATCACCATGTCGTCTAGGTATACCGAGGCATACTTGTGGGGAGCTACGATAGGGTCCATTGCCTTCTGGAAGGTGGCTGGAGCTCCTTGCAACCCAAACGTCATCCTTCTATACTGAAAGCACCTGTCAGGCATAGAGAAGGCAGTCTTCTCACTAGCTTCTTGGGACAGAAGGATTTTCTGATACCTTTTGGTTAGGTCAAGCGTGGTAATTTAACGTGCTGAACCTAGCATCTCAATTAGCTCATCAACACGAGGCATCGGATACGCATCAAATTTGGAGACTTCATTCAACTTACGATATTCAGTGCAGAATCTCCAATCTCCATTGGGTTTCGGCACCAAGACCATGGGGCTGGACCAGCCTCTCGTAGACTCCTCAACAACAATCAGGCTCAATATTCGCTTCACCTGCTCTGTCATCAGCTGTTGACGGGCCTCGAGAATCTGGTATGGCTTCAGGGTCACCTACACATGAGGTTCTGTAGAAATCTCGTGTACCACAATCTGTGTACATCCTAGCAATTGTGAAAACAGGTCTCAATTTCGCTGGAGCAATTCCCGCCACTGCTGTTTCTAGGCCCAAGACAGTGTCTCTGCCATCATGACATCATCAATGTTGGCTTCAGGACTGGCCACCAGACACGGAGTTTCAACTGGCTCCCTATCTTGCCTTGGCTTGATCAGGTTGACGTGGTATACTTGATAAGGCTTTTTCTTCCTAGCTGGTGGACCTTATAGGTCACCATCCCAAGTTTTTCTACCACTTTGTATGGCCCCTGCCATTTGGCCACAAACTTGCTCTTCACCATAGGAATCAGCATTAGC
The DNA here is from genome assembly GCF_048569485.1 of Anomaloglossus baeobatrachus. Lineage (NCBI taxonomy): Eukaryota > Metazoa > Chordata > Amphibia > Anura > Aromobatidae > Anomaloglossus > Anomaloglossus baeobatrachus. The sequence goes on from NC_134355.1 coordinate 679,601,372, forward strand.
ATTCAGTCTCCAGGGCTGAATTATCTCAGCCTTGCCAATCATTTTTAGACCCTTGGCTGAGCCTCTTGCATCTTGAGAAGGCTTTCCTTCACGATAAGCATCACCTGCACAATCCTTTACTGCATCTGCGCCACATGTTCGATGATGCTCCTATAGGGTGTAACTTCAACTTCTCAGGTCTCCTTCATTATTGTAACAGGCAACGTGGAGTGTAGAAGGAAATGATCCGGCACAAAATCTCCTTAGGTAAAAACATCCAAAATTTATTGAAACATCATTAAAAAACAGCGTGAAGACCAAGTATCCACTCAGATGGTAGGCATGGGGATCATGATAACTTAACGCGTTTCGGACTGTTATAAAAGCAAAAAAAGTCCTTAATCATAAGTGTCTCATGAACACTGCAGAGCTACTGAAATAGACTGATCTGAAGAGTAAGTAATGGATACTTTCCAGGACCTTATGGAAACAGAGGTTAGGAGCATACTGTCTAAAAAATCTCAGACTTGTAACAACCTTACATTTGGGGAGAGGAAAGCCCTTAGGGATCTGAAAAACAATGACAATATTGTGATACGTAGGGCTGATAAAGGAGGGGCAGTGGTGGTGCTCGATAGTGGCTTATATGTTAAAGGGATTAATGCGACCTTGAGGGATGAATCTACATACAAAAAACTCCCATGTGACCCCACATCAGATATTTCATCTAAACTACAAGCCCTTTTATTAAGAGGCTTCGAATGGGGCATTTTTACTAAGAAAATCCAGGAGTACCTTTTCGTGGAATCCCCTATTTGCCCCATATTTCAAGGCCTCCCCAAGGTCCACAAGAATCTATTTCCCCCCCCCACTTAGACCTATAGTGGCCAGTACAGGATCCCTATTGAGTAATCTGAGCAACTGGTTGGATCACCAGATCCAACCATTAATGAAGCGCACTGTAGGCTACATCAGGGACACTAAAAATCTACTACAGAGTTTAGAGAAAATTCCTTGGACGGAGGACTCCTATTGGATTATGAGTGATGTCATTTCACTATACCCCAGTATTCCACACAGGGAAGCCATCCAAGCCCTTTATTTTCACCTTGAGAAATATAGTCCATTGGATGATGTAGTGAAAGAGTACATTCTCATGGTGACAGGTTTTTTACTAACCCACAATTTTTTTGAATTCAATGGCGATTTTTATCTCCAGATAGCGGGTTGTCCGATGGGAGCAAGTTTCTCCTGTGCCTTGGCGAACATCTACATGGCCTACTGGGAGGAACAGTACATCTACACGGACAATAACCCCTTTATGGGTACCCTCGTCTGGTATGCTAGATATATAGACGACCAGATTTTAATTTGTAAAACTGGTCAATTTGACACCCCCCAGGAGGCCATGAATAATATCAAGACATATTTTGACAATAATTCTCTCAATCTAAAATTCGATATGAATTTATATATGGAAACAGCTCCTTTTTTGGATGTCCTACTATCTGGAGACCCAGCCACAGGCTCGATACAATCCACCTTATTCAGGAAGCCCATTAGTGGAAATTCTACTCTTTATGCCACCAGCTGTCACGCACCCCACACCATTAATAACTTACCTGTGGGGGAACTTCTACGAGCCAAACGTTTGTGCTCTACTGAAACTTCCTACCATAAAGAAGCTAGTAACATCAAGGGGAGACTTGGTATTAGAGGATACTCAGACTTAACCCTTAGGAGGGCTTCCTCTATTGCTGCTAGTCGATCCAGGGCCACACTATTGATTGACCGTCCTACATCCCCTAGGATTGGAGACCGTGTAACATTTTCCACACCCTTCAGCACAGATTTTTTCAAAATTAAACAAACCATTCTACGTTTTGTCCCCCTACTTTGTCAGGATATTACCTTGAACCACATCCTTCGATCAGGTGTAAATATAGTAGCCAGGAAGGCAAATACTATAGGTAACTCAGTTGCGCCCAGTAGATATGCCCCCAATAAATCCAGTAAATCGGGCAAGAACTGGCTTAGTATCCAGGGTTCCTTTAAATGTGGATCCAATCGCTGCGGACTCTGCAAGTTTATGCTGAATAATAAATTCATTTTGGGTAGCAATGGGGAGAAATTTGAAATCAGGACTTTCATCAATTGCTCTTCTACACACATTATTTATGTAGCTACATGTACTTTATGTTGTAAGAACCATGTGGGTTGTACCTCACGTGCTCTGAGGACGAGAATTTCAGAACATTTACGCATCCCCATAGCTGCCCAGGATAAAACTTCTTTGAGCTATGCTACACTTGTCAGGAAGCGTTCCCTATCAGGATTGACTAGACATTATATTGAAAACCATGCAGGAGATTTTTCTACACTTAGAATTACGGGCATAGAACATATTCCTAGACCTCCGCGTGGAGGTGATTGGTTTAAAGCCTTAAGTTGAATTCCAGATACCCTAACGGGTTTAATTATCGCTCCGACCTGAGATTCATTTTTTGATTGACAGATAAGCCCAAGCGCTTATGGTCCTGGAGTTATGGGGTGTTATAATCATGGAGATTATAATCGATTTGAATGTATGTTTCTTTGCCAGTTACGATACACACACGCATCTCTTTGGCATATTTTTGATATATTTATATATATATATTTTTTTGATACATTTAGATGAGTTTAATATGAGCTACATACATATTTATATAGTTACATGATTTATGCCTCTTCACCCCCCATTTTCTCCTCCTCTCTCTTTCCTTTCTCCCCCCCCCTCTTTCTCTCTCTTCCTTCCCAAAGGACTTCATCTATATACATTTTCATATTACCGATGAGCCATCTGTTTATCTTTTTCCTTCAGAGAGTGGCATTTTATTTCTACTGGCCAAAACCGTTTAGTCGGGAATTATTATTATAAAAGTTTTTACTATTTATACTCATCAGATTTACGGGGTAGTTTTTGATGGGCCCTCCTAATTCTTCCCAATGTATGGCTATGATTGATCTGATCATTTTTCCAGATTATTCCCTGTATTTCTCTGGTCTACACCTATCATTCACAAGTGCCGAGTGTCTACCCCCAGAATGCACGATCCACATACACAGCATGATATAGCACCAATCAGAAACCTGCCCGATCTGCTCATATTATAGGGAATATATATACCCCCACTTCAGCAGTAATCAGAAATCTGCTCAATCTGCTCGTATTATAGGGGATGTATATACCCCCACTTTAGCAGCTATCTGAAATCTGCCCGATTTACTCGTATTATAGAGGATATATATACTCTCACTTCAGCAGCAATCAGGAATCTGCCCGATCTGCTCGTATTACAGAAGATGTATAAACTCCCACTTTAGCAGCTATCTGAAATCTGCCCGATTTACTCGTATTACAGAGGATATATATACTCTCACTTCAGCAGCAATCAAAAATCTGCCCGATCTGCTCGCATTATAGGGGATACATATACCCCCATTTCTGCAGTAATTAAAATTCTGCCCGATCTGCTTATATTATAGGGGATATATAGATATTCACAGGGTGGTTTTCGATGGGCCCTCCTAATCCTTCCCAAAATATATGGACATGACTGATCTGACCATTTTTCTAGATTATTCCCTGCATTTCTCTAGTTTATACCTGTCATTCACAAGTGCCGAGTATCTGCTCTCAAAATGTACGATCCACATACACAGCATGGTTCAACAACAATCAGATTTCTGTCCGATCTGCTCGTATTATAGGAGATATATATACCCCTACCTCAGTAGCAATCAGAAATCTGTTCAATCTGCTCGTATTATAAGAGATATATAAAGTCCCACTTCAGCAGCTATCCGAAATGAGCCCGATCTGCTTGTATTACAGAGGATGTATCTACTCTCATTTCAGCAGATCAGAAATCTGCCCGATCTGCTCGTATTATAGGGGATATATAGATATTTACAGGGTAGTTTTTGATGGGCCCTCCTAATCCTCCCCAATATAAGGATTTGATTAATCTGATTATTTTTCCAGGTTATTCCCTACCCACTTTCCCCCTGTCCCCCCCCCCCCATACAGATCGAAGGGAGATTTATGCACACACATATGAATAGTGTCGATCCCCGTATGGGTGTTGATTATATATATATTCATATTAGATTATGTGAATGATTTAATACAGATTTGATACATTGGACATATAAATCTCACTATCCAAAACCCATCTAACCAATTGATACCATTTCGTTGTTATTTTTACCTTTATTCCCACTTTTTATATTTATATTTGTATTTATTTTCATTTCATTTTCATATTTATATTCATATTTATTTTTATTTTTACATATCTGTTTTCCCCCCCTTTCTGTTTTTCTTTATATACAATTAATCTCACATATTAAACACATATTCCCAATTGAAGGGTGACTCCATCAATCCTGACCTCCACCTGATGTTTGCATGTAATTAGCATACCTCCACTCCTCCCTCTTACTTACTCTTCAGATCAGTCTATTTTAGTAGCTCTGCAGTGTTCATGAGACACTTATGATTAAGGACTTTTTTTGCTTTTATAACAGTCCGAAACGCGTTAAGTTATCATGATCCCCATGCCTACCATCTGAGTGGATACTTGGTCTTCACGCTGTTTTTTAATGATGTTTCAATAAATTTTGGATGTTTTTACCTAAGGAGATTTTGTGCCGGATCATTTCCTTCTACACTCCACGTTGCCGGTTACCGGTTGGGATAAACCGAAGGATCCTAGGCACCCGCAAGGCTGAGCAGTCTGGGCAGCAGGTGAGCTGAAGTTTCCATTCTATTTACCTCTTCATTATTGTAACGCCTGCCTAGATCCACAGACTCAGACGGGCTGTAATGGACAGGCTAGAGGGAAGCCGCTCGCCAAGCAGGACCCCCAGAACCCTGAAACCCTTTAACCCCTATACAGGGATTTGGAATTACACAGGGCCCTGGAGATCACTACCTGTGGTAGGCTGCAGTCTGATGAGAGTAGTCGTCAGGCAGGGTCAAACCAGGAATAGCTGAACAGGGACAGAATCGGCAGACAAGGACGTAATCAGAAACAAGCAGAGGTCAAAACCGGATCGGGCAACGAGGTACAAAAACAGCAGGCAGGAGGGTAGTCAGAAAACACGCAGAAGTCAGCACACAAAATCACAGGATGAACCAGGCACCAGAATTCTCAGAACTATCTCTGGCAGAGGTCAGCAGACAGGAGGGGAATTAAAAAGGGTGTGGTGTCTTCCCATAGGCTGTAGCTGAATGATGGTACCTCAGCTGGGAGATACTTGCCACCTACAGTCAGCCAGTGGCACTGCAGATCCCCAGGAAACCCAGACCAGTGGATGAACGGAGCATGCGCTCACTGGCGCCGCCGGTATCGACTCCTCTCCCATCACCAGCACCATCCACGGCAGGAACACTGCGTCGCCTGGCGATCGGAGCAGAAGTCAATGGAGCGGACTCCGGTGGTGACGTAACAATTATGTCTAAGACTCCCCGAGGATGTTGGCCATAAAGGAGTTCAAATGGAGAAAACCCCGTAGACGCCTGAGGAAGTTTTCTAATGGAAAACATTAGATACGTCAGCAGACTATCCCAGTTCTGGCTGCAACCACCTTGAGCATGGCCTCCAAAGTTTTGTTGAACCTCTTTTCCAGACCATCCATCTGTGAATGGTATACGGATGTCCTGAGTTTGTGTAACCTGGAGGACTTTACAAAATCTCTCATCACTTTGGATATGAAGAAAGTCCCTTGGTCCATCAGAATCTTCTTTGGCAGTGACATGTGGAAGAAGATAAGGACCAATTCTGGGGCGATACTCCTAGTGGAGAAGTTACTTAGTGGTACCGCCTCCGGGAACCATGTCGCATAGTCCAGGATGGCTAGGATATATTGATGCCCCCTTGCAGACTTGACCAGGGACACCACTAAACCCATAGCAATTCGGTCAAATTGGACTTCTATGGTGGGTAACGGCACTAAGGGACTACGGAAGTGAGCAACCAGAGTGGTTAGCTGGCAGGTGGGACAGGACCTGCAATAGTTCACAATCTCTTGGTGACATCCGGGCAGTAGAACCTCTTGAGGATCCACTCTTGGGTTTTGTCTACGCCTAGATGACCACCCAAGACATGAAAATGTGCCATGTTTAACACCTTATCCCTATCGGACACACAAGGGAAACTCATCTGACTTTGGCTGTGATGGGGTTTCTTTAAGGGTGAACCGTCTTGTGTCTCAGTAACTGGGCAGCCACCACCTCTTGCCACAAATCTCAGAAAGAGGTAAAGTCCTGACCTACTATAAATAGGTGTAACTAGTCCTTTTCCATGTTGACTCCATGGGATTTGGAGCTATAGTTGCTTTCTTTGACAACTCTGGCCATCAGGTAGTCTGTAATGTCCTCATGTATACAGTTGACTCCCATGATCTTTCCAGGGATCAACTGGTGAGTGAGTATGGCCCTTACCAGGGTCACCATACTCCCAGAATCCAAGTGTCCAGTGATTTAAACGCCATGTATAGCCAGTAGACATGCCGGCAGACCATCGCCAGGTTGACAATCCACACTGCAGGCTGGATAGGCGTAATTTGAACAGTGCCACCCTTGGATGCAGTCCATCTGCTTGGTGATCATGGGATAATGGGTGGCTATGTGCCCTTGGCCATGACACCTCCAACAAATAGCTGAAGACTTCAGCAATACCTCAGCCACCCCTGGGGACCTTGGACGACCCCCACTTGTGGCTCTAGTTTCCTTTTTCTTGGTGTTGGCCTACCTTTGGGAAGCCCAGTATGGAGATGCCATGACCCGTGGTTTCCCTATGGACTTCTTGACCGCCTAGTACCTTTCCACTGGGCCAACCAGGTCGTCCGCATTCCGGGATCTCTTTGGACAACACAGGTCTGCTCTGGCCTCAGAAGCCACTGAATAAACCTGTCCATAACAATGCACTCCACTATCTGGGCTGGGGTGGACAACTATTTTTGGCCAAGATTAGAAATCCAGAGGTGGACCCGTTGTGCCAACAGTCATAGTCACTCCTAAGCGCTCCAATATTTTGCTTTTTAGTTTGGCATGTTCTTTCATGTCCTGTAAGGCCAGGTTGTAATAGGCCTCTTGTGGCTCCCCTTTTAAATACGGTGCCACCACCTCTGCCCACTTTTACGGCGGGAGTTTTTCCTGTTTGGTGACCCTTACACCATCAAAAAAGCGCCTCAATATCGTCACCCGGGGTCATCTTCTGCATAGCTCGTCTTACCTCCTTCCACATGTGTGAGTTATCACCTGAACATGTGGGTGGAGTGCTCGCCCTTGCATGGATCGCTTCCACTAGGAATTCCATCTGGCGTTGAAGCGCCTGCCGCCGCCGCTGCTGTTGCTGGACCTGTTGCAGCAACAGTTTAACTGTCCAGCTGGTTTATTCCGTTCACATAAGCCAGACAATAGGACAAACTCAAAAACTCTTTTCAGCATCACAAAGTTAGTTGAGTTCAACTGTTTTTGTCTCTGAACCTGGCAGTAGAACAATACAATCTGCAATAAGCAGTTACACTGCGAGTCCAGCAGGGGGCAGTATGGCATTATCTAAGTGAATGATCACCGAATTCATCCTTCCTATATATTGTACGTTTTCATTGATTGACAACAAACAGAGATCAGGAAAACTGTGAGGAGCTGATATCGAAAATGACATGACATCAGTAATGTAATGTATGTACACAGTGACTGCACCAGCAGAATAGTGAGTGCAGCTCTGGAGTATAAAAGCAGGTAACTCAGGATCAGTAATGTATGTACACAGTGACTGCACCAGCAGAATAGTGAGTGCAGCTCTGGGGTATAATACAGGAGGTAACTCGGGATCAATAATGTAATGCATATACACAGTGACTGCACCAGCAGAATAGTGAGTGCAGCTCTGGGGCATAATACAGGATATAACTCAAGAACCAGTAGCAGGGGTTGAGGTGCGGAGCTGCAGTTCCATAACAGGTGAGGTGTGGTGTGGATAAAATGTCTGCTTTTAGCCCCTTCGTTTCTCATACTTTGGGGTCAGGTTCTGGTGCTTCATGCTGGATTTTCGCCTCTTTTGTCCTACTCCTTTCTCTGTTCTTGGTCACATTCTTGTATAATGGCGGGGACCTCAGCCATCCACCTCACGGACGTGTCGGGTACATTCACTCTTTGGCTGATTCCAGATTTGTACCGTGTTATTGTAGTCCTGGTTTGGACCGTTGCCGATGTCAGTGTCTCGTCCTCCATCTTGCCGCTTTCTGCCGGCTCTGTGGTGCCCCCTGGCTGCGGTCCAGGTCACGTACTATCTCCAGCGATTAATGACTCATGTGGGGACTGGGACTTGACCATTGTTATAGGCTGAAACCAAAGTATTTCACTGTTATTACAAACTATAAAAAACACAACACAGCAACAAATGTGTATTCAGTCGTCCTATTCCAGTAGAGAAATGCTGCGGATGATGGTGACCGTCCCTGCCCGCGCTGCTCGATGTGCGCAGCTCTGGGAATAGATGCTTAAATCATTTACTGAGATAACAGCGTCCGCGCAGAAGAGATGTCCTCAGATTCCTGCGCTGTAAATAATTCACGGATCGCTCACAGCTCTGCACTCCGTGTTTGTATTATTCATTGGCGCCCAACGTGGGAACATCTCCACCTCCACTGTCTAATCACTGCAAGAAGTGAGGTCCGCAGAGCTCATTACCATGGAAAAATCCAGTATTTCCTCAACTGCAGCCGACACAACCAACCAACAGTCTACAGAGGGAAGATGTAGCAGAGCTAGAGCCGAGCTGTATGAGAATAGCGGAATATCATTAAATATCAGCTCTTATGTGCAGGGTCCTCTCTCCTGTAGTGTCAGCTCTTATGTGTAGGGTCCTCTCTCCTGTAGAGTGTCAGCTCTTATGTGCAGGGTCCTCTCTCCTGTAGTGTCAGCTCTTATGTGCAGGGTCCTCTCTCCTGTATAATGTCAGCTCTTATGTACAGGGTCCTCTCTCCTGTAGTGTCAGCTCTTATGTGTAGGGTCCTCTCTCCTGTAGAGTGTCAGCTCTTATGTGCAGGTTCCTCTCTCCTGTATAATGTCAGCTCTTATGTGCAGTGTCCTCTCTCCTGTAGTGTCAGCTCTTATGTGTAGGGTCCTCTCTCCTGTAGAGTGTCAGCTCTTATGTGCAGGGTCCTCTCTCCTGTAGTGTCAGCTCTTATGTGCAGGGTCCTCTCTCCTGTATAATGTCAGCTCTTATGTACAGGGTCCTCTCTCCTGTAGTGTCAGCTCTTATGTGCAGGGTCCTCTCTCCTGTAGTGTCAGCTCTTATGTGCAGGGTCCTATCTCCTGTAGTGTCAGCTCTTATGTGCAGGGTCCTATCTCCTGTATAGTGTCAGCTCTTATGTGCAGGGTCCTCTCTCCTGTAGTGTCAGCTCTTATGTGCAGGGTCCTATCTCCTGTATAGTGTCAGCTCTTATGTGCAGGGTCCTCTCTCCTGTAGTGTCAGCTCTTATGTGCAGGGTCCTCTCTCCTGTAGTGTCAGCTCTTATGTACAGGGTCCTCTCTCCTGTAGTGTCAGCTCTTATGTGCAGGGTCCTCTCTCCTGTAGTGTCAGCTCTTATGTGCAGGGTCCTATCTCCTGTATAGTGTCAGCTCTTATGTGCAGGGTCCTCTCTCCTGTAGTGTCAGCTCTTATGTGCAGGGTCCTATCTCCTGTATAGTGTCAGCTCTTATGTGCAGGGTCCTCTCTCCTGTAGTGTCAGCTCTTATGTGCAGGGTCCTCTCTCCTGTAGTGTCAGCTCTTATGTACAGGGTCCTCTCTCCTGTAGTGTCAGCTCTTATGTGCAGGGTCCTCTCTCCTGTAGTGTCAGCTCTTATGTGCAGGGTCCTCTCTCCTGTAGTGTCAGCTCTTATGTGCAGGGTCCTCTCTCCTGTAGTGTCAGCTCTTATGTGCAGGGTCCTCTCTCCTGTAGTGTCAGCTCTTATGTGCAGGGTCCTCTCTCCTGTAGTGTCAGCTCTTATGTTCGGGGTCCTCTCTCCTGTATAGTGTCAGCTCTTATGTGCAGGGTCCGCTCTCCTGTAGTGTCAGCTCTTATGTGCAGGGTCCTCTCTCCTGTAGTGTCAGCTCTTATGTGCAGGATCCTCTCTCCTGTATAGTGTCAGCTCTTATGTGCAGGGTCCGCTCTCCTGTATAGTGTCAGTTCTTATGTGTAGGGTTCTCTCTCCTGTATAGTGTCAGCTCTTATGTGCAGGGTCCTCTCTCCTGTAGAGTGTCAGCTCTTATGTGCAGGGTCCTCTCTCCTGTAGTGTCAGCTCTTATGTGCAGCGTCCTCTCTCCTGTAGTGTCAGCTCTTATGTGCAGGGCCCTCTCTGTCCTGTAGAGTGTCAGCTCTTATGTGCAGGGTCCTCTCTCCTGTAGTGTCAGCTCTTATGTGCAGGGTCCTCTCTCCTGCAGTGTTAGCTCTTATGTGCAGGCTCCTCTCTCCTGTAGTGTCAGCTCTTATGTGCAGGGTCCTCTCTCCTGTAAAGTGTCAGCTCTTATGTGCAGGGTCCTCTCTCCTGTATAGTGTCAGCTCTTATGTGCAGGGTCCGCTCTCCTGTATAGTGTCAGTTCTTATGTGTAGGGTTCTCTCTCCTGTATAGTGTCAGCTCTTATGTGCAGGGTCCTCTCTCCTGTAGAGTGTCAGCTCTTATGTGCAGGGTCCTCTCTCCTGTAGTGTCAGCTCTTATGTGCAGGGCCCTCTCTCTCCTGTAGAGTGTCAGCTCTTATGTGCAGGGTCCTCTCTCTCCTGTAGTGTCAGCTCTTATGTGCAGGGTCCTCTCTCCTGTATAGTGTCAGCTCTTATGTGCAGGGTCCTCTCTCCTGTAGTGTCAGCTCTTATGTGCAGGGTCCTCTCTCTCCTGTAGTGTCAGCTCTTATGTGCAGGGTCCTCTCTCCTGTATAGTGTCAGCTCTTATGTGCAGGGTCCTCTCTCTTGTAGTGTCAGCTCTTATGTGCAGGGTCCTCTCTCCTGTAGTGTCAGCTCTTATGTGCAGGGTCCTCTCTCCTGTAGTGTCAGCTCTTATGTGCAGGGTCCTCTCTCCTGTAAAGTGTCAGCTCTTATGTGCAGGGTCCTTTCTCCTGTAGAGTGTCAGCTCTTATGTGCAGGGTCCTCTCTCCTGTAGTGTTAGCTCTTATGTGCAGGGTCCTCTCTCCTGTAGTGTCAGCTCTTATGTGCAGGGTCCTCTCTCCTGTAGTGTCAGCTCTTATGCGCGGGGTCCTCTCTCCTGTAAAGTGTCAGCTCTTATGCGCGGGGTCCTCTCTCCTGTAGAGTGTCAGCTCTTATGTGCAGGGTCCTCTCTCCTGTAGTGTTAGCTCTTATGTGCAGGGTCCTCTCTCCTGTAGTGTCAGCTCTTATGTGCAGGGTCCTCTCTCCTGTAGTGTCAGCTCTTATGTGCAGGGTCCTCTCTCCTGTAGTGTTAGCTCTTATGTGCAGGGTCCTCTCTCCTGTAGTGTCAGCTCTTATGCGCGGGGTCCTCTCTCCTGTAGTGTCAGCTCTTATGTGCAGGGTCCTCTCTCTCCTGTATAGTGTCAGCTCTTATGTGCAGGGTCCTCTCTCTTGTAGAGTATCAGCTCTTATGTGCAGGGTCCTCTATCTCCTGTATAGTGTCAGCTCTTATGTGCAGAGTCCTCTCTCCTGTATAGTGTCAGCTCTTATGTGCAAGGTCCTCTCTCTTGTAGAGTATCAGCTCTTATGTGCAGGGTCCTCTCTCTTGTAGAGTATCAGCTCTTATGTGCAGGGTCCTCTCTCCTGTAGTGTCAGCTCTTATGTGCAGGGTCCTATCTCCTGTAGAGTGTCAGCTCTTATGTGCAGGGTCCTCTCTCCTGTAGTGTCAGCTCTTATGTGCAGGGTCCTATCTCCTGTATAGTGTCAGTTCTTATGTGCGGGGTCCTCTCTCCTGTAAAGTGTCAGCTCTTATGTGCAGGGTCCTCTCTCCTGTAGAGTGTCAGCTCTTATGTGCAGGGTCCTCTCTCCTGTAGAGTGTCAGCTCTTATGTGCAGGGTCCTCTCTCCTGTAAAGTGTCAGCTCTTATGTGCAGGATCCTCTCTCCTGTATAGTGTCAGTTCTTATGTGCGGGGTCCTCTCTCCTGTAAAGTGTCAGCTCTTATCTGCAGGGTCCTCTCTCCTGTATAGTGTCAGCTCTTATCTGCAGGGTCCTCTCTCCTGTATAGTGTCAGCTCTTATGTGCAGTGTCCTCTCTCCTGTATAGTGTCAGCTCTTATGTGCAGGGTCCTCTCTCCTGTAGTGTCAGCTCTTATGTGCAGGGTCCTCTCTCCTGTAGAGTCAGCTCTTATGTGCAGGGTCCTCTCTCTTGTACAGTATCAGCTCTTATGTGCAGGGTCCTCTCTCCTGTAGTGTCAGCTCTTATGAGCAGGGTCCTCTCTCCTGTAGTGTCAGCTCTTATGTGCGGGGTCCTCTCTCCTGTAGTGTCAGCTCTTATGTGCAGGGTCCTCTCTCCTGTAGTGTCAGCTCTTATGTGCAGGGTCCTCTCTCTCCTGTATAGTGTCAGTTCTTATGTGAAGGGTCCTCTCTCCTGTAGTGTCAGCTCTTATGTGAAGGGTCCTCTCTCCTGTAGTGTCAGCTCTTATGTGCAGGGTCCTCTCTCCTGTAGTGTCAGCTCTTATGTGTAGGGTCCTCTCTCCTGTAGTGTCAGCTCTTATGTGCAGGGTGCTCTCTCCTGTAGTGTCAGCTCTTATGTGCGGGGTCCTCTCTCCTGTAGTGTCAGCTCTTATGTGCAGGGTCCTCTCTCCTGTAGTGTCAGCTCTTATGTGCAGCGTCCTCTCTTCTGTATAGTGTCAGCTCTTATGTGCAGGGTCCTCTCTCCTGTATAGTGTCAGCTCTTATGTGCAGGGTCCTCTCTCCTGTAGTGTCAGCTCTTATGTGCAGGGTCCTCTCTCTCCTGTATAGTGTCAGCTCTTATGTGCAGGGTCCTCTCTCCTGTAGTGTCAGCTCTTATGTGCAGGGTCCTCTCTCCTGTAGTGTCAGCTCTTATGTGCAGGGTCCTCTCTCCTGTAGTGTCAGCTCTTATGTGCAGGGTCCTCTCTCCTGTAGTGTCAGCTCTTATGTGCAGTGTCCTCTCTCTCCTGTATAGTGTCAGCTCTTATGTGCAGCGTCCTCTCTTCTGTAGTGTCAGCTCTTATGTGCAGGGTCCTCTCTCCTGTATAGTGTCAGCTCTTATGTGCAGGGTCCTCTCTCTCCTGTATAGTGTCAGCTCTTATGTGCAGGGTCCTCTCTCCTGTAGTGTCAGCTCTTATGTGCAGGGTCCTCTCTCCTGTAGTGTCAGCTCTTATGTGCAGGGTGCTCTCTCCTGTAGTGTCAGCTCTTATGTGCAGGGTCCTCTCTCTCCTGTATAGTGTGAGCTCTTATGTGCAGGGTCCTCACTCCTGTAGTGTCAGCTCTTATGTGCAGGGTCCTCTCTCCTGTAGTGTCAGCTCTTATGTGCAGGGTCCTCTCTTCTGTAGTGTCAGCTCTTATGTGCAGGGTCCTCTCTCCTGTAGTGTCAGCTCTTATGTGCAGGGTGCTCTCTCCTGTAGTGTCAGCTCTTATGTGCAGGGTCCTCTCTCCTGTAGTGTCAGCTCTTATGTGCGGGGTCCTCTCTCCTGTAGTGTCAGCTCTTATGTGCAGGGTCCTCTCTCCTGTAGTGTCAGCTCTTATGTGCAGGGTCCTCTCTCCTGTAGTGTCAGCTCTTATGTGCGGAGTCCTCTCTCCTGTAGTGTCAGCTCTTATGTGCAGGGTCCTCTCTCTACTGTAGTGTCAGCTCTTATGTGCAGGGTCCTCTCTCTACTGTAGTGTCAGCTCTTATGTGCAGGGTCATCTCTCCTGTAGTGTCAGCTCTTATGTGCAGGGTCCTCTCTCCTGTAGTGTCAGCTCTTATGTGCAGGGTCCTCTCTCCTGTAGTGTCAGCTCTTATGTGCAGGGTCCTCTCTCCTGTAGTGTCAGCTCTTATGTGCAGTGTCCTCTCTCCTGTAGTGTCAGCTCTTCTGTGCAGGGTCCTCTCTCTCCTGTAGTGTCAGCTCTTATGTGCAGGGTCCTCTCTCCTGTAGTGTCAGCTCTTATGTGCAGGGTCCTATCTCCTGTAGTGTCAGCTCTTATGTGCAGGGTCCTCTCTCCTGTAGTGTCAGCTCTTATGTGCAGGGTCCTATCTCCTGTAGTGTCAGCTCTTATGTGCAGGGTCCTCTCTCCTGTAGTGTCAGCTCTTATGTGCGGGGTCCTCTCTCCTGTAGTGTCAGCACTTATGTGCAGTGTCCTCTCTCCTGTATAGTGTCTGCTCTTATGTGTGGGGTCCTCTCTCCTGTATAGTGTCAGTTCTTATGTGCAGGGTCCTCTCTCCTGTAGTGTCAGCTCTTATGTGCAGGGTCCTTTCTCCTGTAGTGTCAGCTCTTATGTGCAGGGTCCTCTCTCCTGTAGTGTCAGCTCTTATGTGCAGGGTCCTTTCTCCTGTAGTGTAAGCCCTTATGTGCAGGGTCCTCTCTCCTGTAGTGTCAGCTCTTATGTGCAGGGTCCTCTCTCCTGTAGTGTCAGCTCTTATGTGCGGAGTCCTCTCTCCTGTAGTGTCAGCTCTTATGTGCAGGGTCCTCTCTCTACTGTAGTGTCAGCTCTTATGTGCAGGGTCCTCTCTCTACTGTAGTGTCAGCTCTTATGTGCAGGGTCATCTCTCCTGTAGTGTCAGCTCTTATGTGCAGGGTCCTCTCTCCTGTAGTGTCAGCTCTTATGTGCAGGTTCCTCTCTCCTGTAGTGTCAGCTCTTATGTGCAGGGTCCTCTCTCCTGTAGTGTCAGCTCTTATGTGCAGGGTCCTATCTCCTGTAGTGTCAGCTCTTATGTGCAGGGTCCTCTCTCCTGTAGTGTCAGCTCTTATGTGCGGGGTCCTCTCTCCTGTAGTGTCAGCACTTATGTGCAGTGTCCTCTCTCCTGTATAGTGTCTGCTCTTATGTGTGGGGTCCTCTCTCCTGTATAGTGTCAGTTCTTATGTGCAGGGTCCTCTCTCCTGTAGTGTCAGCTCTTATGTGCAGGGTCCTTTCTCCTGTAGTGTCAGCTCTTATGTGCAGGGTCCTCTCTCCTGTAGTGTCAGCTCTTATGTGCAGGGTCCTTTCTCCTGTAGTGTAAGCTCTTATGTGCAGGGTCCTCTCTCCTGTAGTGTCAGCTCTTATGTGCAGGGTCCTTTCTCCTGTAGTGTCAGCTCTTATGTGCAGGGTCCTCTCTCCTGTAGTGTCAGCTCTTATGTGCAGGGTCCTCTCTCCTGTAGTGTCAGCTCTTATGTGCAGGGTCCTCTCTCTCCTGTAGTGTCAGCTCTTATGTGCAGGGTCCTCTCTCCTGTAGTGTCAGCTCTTATGTGCAGGGTCCTCTCTCTCCTGTAGTGTCAGCTCTTATGTGCAGGGTCCTCTCTCCTGTAGTGTCAGCTCTTATGTGCAGGGTCCTCTCTCCTGTAGTGTCAGCTCTTATGTGCAGGGTCCTCTCTCCTGTAGTGTCAGCTCTTATGTGCAGGGTCCTCTCTCCTGTAGTGTCAGCTCTTATGTGCAGGGTCCTCTCTCCTGTATAGTGTCAGCTCTTATGTGCAGGGTCCTCTCTCCTGTAGTGTCAGCTCTTATGTGCAGGGTCCTCTCTCCTGTATAGTGTCAGCTCTTATGTGCAGGGTCCTTTCTCCTGTAGTGTCAGCTCTTATGTGCAGGGTCCTCTCTCCTGTAGTGTCAGCTCTTATGTGCAGTGTCCTCTCTCCTGTAGTGTCAGCTCTTATGTGCAGGGTCCTCTCTCCTGTAGTGTCAGCTCTTATGTGCAGGGTCCTCTCTCCTGTATAGTGTCAGCTCTTATGTGCAGGGTCCTCTCTCCTGTAGTGTCAGCTCTTATGTGCAGGGTCCTCTCTCCTGTATAGTGTCAGCTCTTATGTGCAGGGTCCTCTCTCCTGTAGTGTCAGCTCTTATGTGCAGGGTCCTCTCTCCTGTATAGTGTCAGCTCTTATGTGCAGGGTCCTCTCTCCTGTATAGTGTCAGCTCTTATGTGCAGGGTCCTCTCTCCTGTAGTGTCAGCTCTTATGTGCAGTGTCCTCTCTCCTGTAGTGTCAGTTCTTATGTGCAGGGTCCTCTCTCCTGTAGTGTCAGCTCTTATGTGCAGGGTCCTCTCTCCTGTAGTGTCAGCTCTTATGTGCAGGGTCCTCTCTCTCCTGTAGTGTCAGCTCTTATGTGCAGGGTCCTCTCTCCTGTAGTGTCAGCTCTTATGTGCAGGGTCCTCTCTCCTGTAGTGTCAGCTCTTATGTGCAGGGTCCTCTCTCCTGTAGTGTCAGCTCTTATGTGCAGGGTCCTCTCTCCTGTAGTGTCAGCTCTTATGTGCAGGGTCCTCTCTCCTGTATAGTGTCAGCTCTTATGTGCAGGGTCCTCTCTCCTGTAGTGTCAGCTCTTATGTGCAGGGTCCTCTCTCCTGTATAGTGTCAGCTCTTATGTGCAGGGTCCTTTCTCCTGTAGTGTCAGCTCTTATGTGCAGGGTCCTCTCTCCTGTAGTGTCAGCTCTTATGTGCAGTGTCCTCTCTCCTGTAGTGTCAGCTCTTATGTGCAGGGTCCTCTCTCCTGTAGTGTCAGCTCTTATGTGCAGGGTCCTCTCTCCTGTATAGTGTCAGCTCTTATGTGCAGGGTCCTCTCTCCTGTAGTGTCAGCTCTTATGTGCAGGGTCCTCTCTCCTGTATAGTGTCAGCTCTTATGTGCAGGGTCCTCTCTCCTGTAGTGTCAGCTCTTATGTGCAGGGTCCTCTCTCCTGTATAGTGTCAGCTCTTATGTGCAGGGTCCTCTCTCCTGTATAGTGTCAGCTCTTATGTGCAGGGTCCTCTCTCCTGTAGTGTCAGCTCTTATGTGCAGTGTCCTCTCTCCTGTAGTGTCAGTTCTTATGTGCAGGGTCCTCTCTCCTGTAGTGTCAGCTCTTATGTGCAGGGTCCTCTCTCCTGTAGTGTCAGCTCTTATGTGCAGTGTCCTCTCTCCTGTATAGTGTCAGCTCTTATGTGCAGGGTCCTCTCTCCTGTATAGTGTCAGCTCTTATGTGCAGTGTCCTCTCTCCTGTATAGTGTCAGCTCTTATGTGCAGGGTCCTCTCTCCTGTAGTGTCAGCTCTTATGTGCAGGGTCCTCTCTCCTGTAGAGTGTCAGCTCTTATGTGCAGGGTCCTCTCTCCTGTAGTGTCAGCTCTTATGTGCAGGGTCCTCTCTCCTGTAGTGTCAGCTCTTATGTGCAGGGTCCTCTCTCCTGAAGTGTCAGCTCTTATGTGCAGGATCCTCTCTCCTGTAGTGTCAGCTCTTATGTGCAGGGTCCTCTCTCCTGTAGTGTCAGCTCTTATGTGCAGGGTCCTCTCTCCTGTAGTGTCAGCTCTTATGTGCAGGGTCCTCTCTCCTGTATAGTGTCAGCTCTTATGTGCAGGGTCCTCTCTCCTGTAGTGTCAGCTCTTATGTGCAGGGTCCTCTCTCCTGTAGTGTCAGCTCTTATGTGCAGTGTCCTCTCTCCTGTAGTGTCAGCTCTTATGTGCAGTGTCCTCTCTCCTGTATAGTGTCAGCTCTTATGTGCAGGGTCCTCTCTCCTGTAGTGTCAGCTCTTATGTGCAGGGTCCTCTCTCCTGTAGTGTCAGCTCTTATGTGCAGGGTCCTCTCTCCTGTAGTGTCAGCTCTTATGTGCGGGGTCCTCTCTCCTGTAGTGTCAGCTCTTATGTGCAGGGTCCTCTCTCCTGTATAGTGTCAGCTCTTATGTGCAGTGTCCTCTCTCCTGTAGTGTCAGCTCTTATGTGCAGGGTCCTTTCTCCTGTAGTGTCAGCTCTTATGTGCAGGGTCCTCTCTCTCCTGTAGTGTCAGTTCTTATGTGCAGGGTCCTCTCTCCTGTATAGTGTCAGCTCTTATGTGCAGGGTCCTCTCTCCTGTAGTGTCAGCTCTTATGTGCAGGGTCCTCTCTCCTGTAGTGTCAGCTCTTATGTGCAGGGTCCTCTCTCCTGTAGTGTCAGCTCTTATGTGCAGTGTCCTCTCTCCTGTAGTGTCAGCTCTTATGTGCAGGGTCCTCTCTCCTGTAGTGTCAGCTCTTATGTGCAGGGTCCTCTCTCCTGTAGTGTCAGCTCTTATGTGCAGGGTCCTCTCTCTCCTGTAGTGTCAGCTCTTATGTGCGGGGTCCTCTCTCCTGTATAGTGTCAGCTCTTATGTGCAGGGTCCTCTCTCCTGTAGTGTCAGCTCTTATGTGCAGGGTCCTCTCTCCTGTAGTGTCAGCTCTTATGTGCAGGTTCCTCTCTCCTGTAGTGTCAGCTCTTATGTGCAGGTTCCTCTCTCCTGTAGTGTCAGCTCTTATGTGCAGGTTCCTCTCTCCTGTAGTGTCAGCTCTTATGTGCAGGTTCCTCTCTCCTGTAGTGACAGCTCTTATGTGCGGGATCCTCTCTCCTGTAGTGTCAGCTCTTATGTGCAGGGTCCTCTCTCCTGTAGTGTCAGCTCTTATGTGCAGGGTCCTCTCTCCTGTAGTGTCAGCTGTTATGTGTAGGGTCCTCTCTCCTGTATAGTGTCAGCTCTTATGTGCAGGGTCCTCTCTCCTGTAGTGTCAGCTCTTATGTGCAGGGTCCTCTCTCTCCTGTAGTGTCAGCTCTTATGTGCAGGGTCCTCTCTCCTGTAGTGTCAACTCTTATGTGCAGGGTCCTCTCTCTTGTAGTGTCAGCTCTTATGTGCAGGGTCCTCTCTCCTGTAGTGTCAGCTCTTATGTGCAGGGTCCTCTCTCCTGTATAGTGTCAGCTCTTATGTGCAGGGTCCTCTCTCCTGTAGTGTCAGCTCTTATGTGCAGGGTCCTCTCTCCTGTAGTGTCAGCTCTTATGTGCAGGGTGCTCTCTCCTGTAGTGTCAGCTCTTATGTGCAGGGCCCTCTCTCTCCTGTAGTGTCAGCTCTTATGTGCAGGTTCCTCTCTCCTGTAGTGTCAGCTCTTATGTGCAGGGTCCTCTCTCCTGTAGTGTCAGCTCTTATGTGCAGGGTCCTCTCTCCTGAAGTGTCAGCTCTTATGTGCAGGATCCTCTCTCCTGTAGTGTCAGCTCTTATGTGCAGGGTTCTCTCTCCTGTAGTGTCAGCTCTTATGTGCAGGGTCCTCTCTCCTGTAGTGTCAGCTCTTATGTGCAGGGTCCTCTCTCTCCTGTAGTGTCAGCTCTTATGTGCAGGGTCCTCTCTCCTGTAGTGTCAGCTCTTATGTGCAGGGTCCTCTCTCCTGTATAGTGTCAGCTCTTATGTGCAGGGTCCTCTCTCCTGTAATGTCAGCTCTTATGTGCAGGGTCCTCTCTCCTGTAGTGTCAGCTCTTATGTGCAGGGTCCTCTCTCCTGTAGTGTCAGTTCTTATGTGCAGGGTCCTCTCTCTCCTGTAGTGTCAGCTCTTATGTGCAGGGTCCTCTCTCCTGTAGTGTCAGCTCTTATGTGCGGGGTCCTCTCTCCTGTAGTGTCAGCTCTTATGTGCAGGGTCCTCTCTTCTGTATAGTGTCAGCTCTTATGTGCAGGGTCCTCTCTCCTGTATAGTGTCAGCTCTTATGTGCAGGGTCCTCTCTCCTGTAGTGTGAGCTCTTATGTGCAGGGTCCTCTCTCCTGTATAATGTCAGCTCTTATGTGCAGGGTCCTCTCTTCTGTATAGTGTCAGCTCTTATGTGCAGGGTCCTCTCTCCTGTAGTGTCAGCTCTTATGTGCAGGGTCCTCTCTCCTGTAGTGTCAGATCTTATGTGCAGGGTCCTCTCTCCTGTAGTGTCAGCTCTTATGTGCAGGGTCCTCTCTCCTGTAGTGTCAGCTCTTATGTGCAGGGTCCTCTCTCCTGTAGTGTCAGCTCTTATGTGCAGGGTCCTCTCTCTCCTGTAGTGTCAGCTCTTATGTGCAGGGTCCTCTCTCCTGTAGTGTCAGCTCTTATGTGCAGGGTCCTCTCTCCTGTATAGTGTCAGCTCTTATGTGCAGGGTCCTCTCTCCTGTATAGTGTCAGCTCTTATGTGCAGGGTCCTCTCTCCTGTAGTGTCAGCTCTTATGTGCAGGGTCCTCTCTCCTGTAGTGTCAGCTCTTATGTGCAGGGTCCTCTCTCCTGTATAGTGTCAGCTCTTATGTGCAGGGTCCTCTCTCCTGTAGTGTCAGCTCTTATGTGCAGGGTCCTCTCTCCTGTATAGTGTCAGCTCTTATGTGCAGGGTCCTCTCTCCTGTAGTGTCAGCTCTTATGTGCAGGGTCCTCTCTCCTGTATAGTGTCAGCTCTTATGTGCAGGGTCCTCTCTCCTGTATAGTGTCAGCTCTTATGTGCAGGGTCCTCTCTCCTGTATAGTGTCAGCTCTTATGTGCAGGGTCCTCTCTCCTGTAGTGTGAGCTCTTATGTGCAGGGTCCTCTCTCCTGTAGTGTCAGCTCTTATGTGCAGGGTCCTCTCTCCTGTATAATGTCAGCTCTTATGTGCAGGGTCCTCTCTCCTGTAGTGTCAGCTCTTATATGCAGCGTCCTCTCTCCTGTAGAGTGTCAGCTCTTATGTGCGGGGTTGTCTGTAACATGTCATAAACACCCTACAAACTAACAACACTAATTTTGCACATAGAATAGACTTTTATTTCTGATGTTTTTGTATATACCGTTGTCTGTCACCAGAGGGCGCACACGTGCCATTTCCCATCTTCGCCTGTGACTTATTCCTTCCTCTCCAGCGAGATGCAGCAGAGCTGAATTTGTCATTGATTTGTTTTTATTCTGTACAATGCACAATTTTTGCAAAAAAGCTTGAAACATCAGTACTAGCATTATTACCGTAATTGTACTGCTATGATTTATGTGTGATTTTGTGTATGTGTAAATGTGCGCATAATACAGTGTAAACCCTTAGTTTCCCTCCGCTCTCTATACAGACACATCTGCAGGTTTTCTCTCCGCTCTCTATACAGACACATCTGCAGGTTTTTCCCTCCCCTCTCTATACAGACACATCTGCAGGTTTTCCCTCCGCTCTCTATACAGACACATCTGCAGGTTTACCCTCCGCTCTCTATACAGACACATCTGCAGGGTTTTCCCTCCGCTCTCTATATAGACACATCTGCAGGTTTTCCCTCTGCTCTCTATACAGACACATCTGCAGGTTTTTCCTCTGCTCTCTATACAGACAAATCTGCAGGATTTCCCTCTGCTCTTTATACAGACACATCTGCAGGTTTTCCCTCCGCTCTCTATACAGACACATCTGCAGGTTTTTCCCTCCGCTCTCTATACAGACACATCTGCAGGTTTTTCCCTCCGCTCTCTATACAGACAGATCCACAGGTTTTTCCCTCCGCTCTCTATACAGACACATCTGCAGGTTTTCCCTCCGCTCTCTATACAGACACATCTGCAGGTTTTCCCTCGGCTCTCTATACAGACACATCTGCAGGTTTTTCCTCTGCTCTCTATACAGACACATCTGCAGGTTTTTCCCACCGCTCTCTATACAGACACATCTGCTGGTTTTTCCTCCACTCTCTATACAGACACATCTGCAGGTTTTCCCTCCACTCTCTATACAGACACATCTGCAGGTTTTTCTTCTGCTTTCTATACAGACACATCTGCAGGTTTTTCCCTCCGCTCTCTATACAGACACATCTGCAGGTTTTTCCATCCGCTCTCTATACAGACAGATCCACAGGTTTTTCCCTCCGCTCTCTATACAGACACATCTGCAGGTTCTTTCCACCGCTCTCTATACAGACACATCTGCAGGTTTTTCCCACAGCTCTCTATACAGAGACATCTGCAGGTTTTTCCCTTCGCTCTCTATACAGACATCTGCAGGTTTTTCCCTCTGCTCTCTATACAGACATATGTGCAGGTTTTTCCTCTGCTCTCTATACAGACAAATCTGCAGGTTTTTCCTCTGCACACTGTACAATCTCCTTAACGTCCCCACAGCTCCCCACAGAATATTATATGATGTTGCCATACCTCCCAAACTGTATGATGATGATGACCCCATAGCCCCAAGACTGTGTAATGTCCCAATGGCCCCCAAATTATGTTGATATTTCACAGCTCCCATCAGAGAATAATGATGAATTCTCTCAGCCACCCACACAGAATGATGATGTCCCCATAGCTGCCCACACAGTAAGATGCCTCCATAGCTCCTCCTACAGTATGATGATATCCACAACTACCCACACAATGTGATGATGATGTCACCACAGCCCCTGACACAGTATGATTCCCCAATAGCACTCACACTCAGTATAATGTCTCCATAGCCCCCCACACAGTATAATGTCCCTATAGCCCCCGACACAGTATGATTCCCCAATAGCACCTACACTCAGTATAATGTCCCCATAGCCCCCCACACAGTATAATGTCCCTATAGCCCCCGACACAGTATGATTCCCCAATAGCACCTACACTCAGTATAATGTCCCCATAGCCCCCCACACAGTATAATGTCCCTATAGCCCCCCACACAGTATAATGTCCCTATAGCCCCCCACACAGTATAATGTCCCTATAGCCCCCCACACAGTATGAATATTATGTCACGACTTCCTACCACACCGTATGATGTTCTAACACTTTCCCACACAATATGATGCCCCCCACAACCCCTCACACAATAAGCCGTCCCAAGAGCCCCCTACATAATATGATGTCTCTACATTCCCCCCAACAGTATGATATCCCTACAGTCCACTACATACAGTATGTCCCCACAGTCCACCACATACAGTATGATGTCCCCACATCCCCCTACACGATATGATGGTCCCACAATCCACCCCACAATGTATGATGTGCCCACAGTACATTCCCCATCACACAGTATGATGTTCTCACAGCTCCCCACTCTGTAGGATGTCCCCCCCCCCAAAACATAAGAACTGGAAAAAAAAACAAAATTACTTAGTTAACCTCATTTTCCCTATGCCCTGTCTGGACTGAGGCTCTGGCTGAATGGTGGCACAGGGAGCTGCTGGCTCCATCCACCATCATTGTATTCAACTATACCAGCTCCCCCCAAACGTATAGGTCATATAGCGCCCGCGTGGTCTGCCGCTATTAGTGGTCTACCCACTAGTGTGTATTAAAGCACTCGCTAGATTGAGTACAGTAAACAGTGTGTCCACCCATATCCTGTCCACTGCCATTAACGTGAGAACGGCGGCAGCTATAGGCATAGAAGTGGTGTCTAGGTATAGTAAAGTAGCCATGCAATGACACCACCTATAGCGCCACCTGGTGGAAAACATCAGAGTTAGCATTTTTATCTCGAAAACAGAACCAGATAGAGAAAAAAAGGGAATTACAAAGTTGTAGGACATCATCAATTCACTACGAATCGACACCTTGCACTCAGATATGACAGAACACATCAGATTTCTGAAGCTGCACATACCTGAATGGATATTAATCACATGCAGGCGTGTAATGACGGCGCTGACCCCAGGACTGTACAGAAACGCGTGAGACGACGGCGGAGGAAAGCATTTCACACTCACCGAGCAAATTAGTATTTTCATGTGAGAACAAATCTCATTTCACAGTGCGGGAGCGAGAAGCCGGCTCCTCCGCCCGGGATGATGGCTCCTCCGCCCGGGATGATGATGGCTGCTTTGCTACTTTGCTTTTGCCTCCGTTTTCTGTGGCCTATAATGTTTTCACTCTCTGGGGTCTGGGGCGGTGAGGGCCTATTTTTTTTGCCCCCCTGAGCTGACGTGTTTACTGATACTATTGGGTAGATACGATATTTTAATCGCCTTTTATTGCGTTTATTTGAATGTTGGGGCGGCTGAAAAAAGAATTAATTCTGGCGTTTTGAATTTTTTTCTCATTACGACATTTATCAATTTGGATTAATTTATTTTATATTTTGATAGATCGGACATTTACGAACACATTATTGTGTATGGTGGATCCTGTGTTATCTACTGTATATAGAAATGTTGTCGGTCATTGCACAGGAGTGGCAGGAGGTGAGCTGTGACATCCCCTATTATAAATGGTGAATCTTGTGTAATCTACTGTATATAGAGGTGTAATCAGTCATTGTACAGGAGAAGGTGAGCTGTGATATCCCCTATTGTAAATGGTGAATCCTGTGTAATCTACTGTCTATAGAGGTGTAATCAGTCATTGTACATGAGGAGGAGGTGAGCTGTGACATTTCCTATTGTAAATAGTGAATCCTGTGTAATCTACTGTCTATAGAGGTGTTATCAGTCATTGTACAGGAGAAGGAGGTGAGCTGTGACATCACCTATTGTGAATGGTGGATCCTGTATTATCTACTGTATATAGAGGTGTTGTCAGTCATTGTACAGGAGGAGGAGGTGAGCTGTGACATCACCTTCTGTAAATGCTGAATCCTGTGTAATCTACTGTCTATAGAGGAGTTATCAGTCATTGTACAGGAGAAGGTGAGCTGTGACATCCCCTATTGTAAATGGTGGATCCTGTGTATCTACTGTATATAGAAGTGTTGTCGGTCATTGTAGAGGAGTGGCAGGAGGTGAGCTGTGACATCCCCTATTGTAAATTGTGAATCCTGTGTAATCTACTGTCCATAGAGGTGTTATCAGTCATTGTACAGGAGGAGGTAAGCTGTGACATCCCCTATTGTAAATTGTGAATCCTGTGTAATCTACTGTCCATAGAGGTGTTATCAGTCATTGTACAGGAGGAGGTGAGCTGTGACATCCCCTATTATAAATAGTGAATCCTGTGTAATCTACTGTCTATAGAGGTGTAATCAGTCATTGTACAGGAGGAGGAGGTGAGCTGTGACATCCCCTATTATAAATAGTGAATCCTGTGTAATCTACTGTGTATAGAGGTGTAATCAGTCATTGTACAGGAGGAGGAGGTGAGCTGTGACATCCCCTATTGTAAATGGTGAATCCTGTGTAATCTACTGTATATAGAGGTGTTATCAGTCATTGTACAGGAGGAGGAGGTGAGCTGTGACCTCCCTATTATAAATGGTGAATCCTGTGTAATCTACTGTATATAGAGGTGTTATCAGTCATTGTACAGGAGGAGGATTAGGTGAGTTGTAACATCACTTATTGTGAATGGTGAATCCTGTGTTATCTGCTGTATATAGACGTCTTGTCAGTAATTCTACAGGAGTGAGAGGAGGTGAGCTGTCACCTATTGTGAATGGTGTATCCTGTGTTATGTACTGTATATAGAGGTGTTATCAGTCATTGTACAGGAGGTGGAGAAGGTGAGCTGTGACATCCCTGACATCACCTGTTGTGAATGGTGGATCCTGTGTTATCTGCTGTACATAGTGGTGTTATCAGTCATTGTACAGGAGGATCATCGAAAAATAACCAAAATCTTAATATAGTACATAGACATCAGGAAGGAGGGGGAGTAGGGGGATGCAGCTGCAGCCTCCCTGGGTAACAGCGTGCTGTGAGAGGGGATGGATGACTGAGAAGCAGGAACTTGTGCTTGTAAGGATGAAGCTCTGTGAAGAGACCCTTGGGTCACTGGTAAGAGGAGGATATGCAAAACCAATGTGGTGCTCACTGGTGCCAAGAAATCCGGTGCAAAAAAGCCGGGGCACAAACCACAGAAGGAGAAAGCAAAAACCTAAAAGCTCCAGAAATGCTTTTAATTCCCTTTAATTGAGGACATCTTTCTGGTTACCTGCACAGAGCTGCAGTAGATGGCGGCAGGTTCTCCAGATGGGCGCTGGCCTCAGGGGAACTCTCCATATTAATAACAGATGATCCTCCGCCACCGGCGGGCACTGAGGGGATTACCTTGGCGGGTTAGAAATATAATATTCAGCTGTTTTCTTGATGCACTGAGGCCCGTCCAATTAATATCATCTCTGATTGCTGCAGATACGGAGGGTGCCTCAGATATGGAGCGTGCCTCAGATATGGAGGGTGCCTCAGATATGGAGGGTGCCTCAGATATGGAGCGTGCCTCAGATATGGAGGGTGCCTCAGATATGGAGCGTGCCTCAGATATGGAGGGTGCCTCAGATATGGAGGATGCCTCAGATATGGAAGGTGCCTCAGATATGGAGCGTGCCTCAGATATGGAGGATACCTCAGAGATGGAGGGTGCCTCAGATATGGAGGGTGCCTCAGATATGAAAGGTGCCTCAGATATGGAAGGTGCCTCAGATATGGAAGGTGCCTCAGATATGGAGGGTGCCTCAGATATGGAGGGTGCCTCAGATATGGAGGGTGCCTCAGATATGGAGCGTGCCTCAGATATGGAGGGTGCCTCAGATATGGAGGGTGCCTCAGATATGGAGCGTGCCTCAGATATGGAGGATACCTCAGAGATGGAGGGTGCCTCAGATATGGAAGGGGCCTCAGATATGAAAGGTGCCTCAGATATGGAAGGTGCCTCAGATATGGAAGGTGCCTCAGATATGGAGGGTGCCTCAGATATGGAGCGTGCCTCAGATATGGAGGGTGCCTCAGATATGGAGGGTGCCTCAGATATGGAGCGTGCCTCAGATATGGAGGGTGCCTCAGATATGGAGGGTGCCTCAGATATGGACAGTGCCTCAGATATGGAAGGTGTCTCAGATATGGAGCGTGCCACAGATATGGAAGGTGTCTCAGATATGGAGCGTGCCACAGATATGGAGGGTGCCTCAGATATGGAGGGTGCCTCAGATATGGAGCGTGCCTCAGATATGGAGGATGCCTCAGAGATGGAGGATGCCTCAGAGATGGAGGATGCCTCAGAGATGGAGGGTGCCTCAGAGATGGAGGGTGCCTCAGATATGAAGGGTGCCTCAGATATGGAAGGTGCCTCAGATATGGAGCGTGCCTCAGATATGGAGGGTGCCTCAGATATGGAGGGTGCCTCAGATATGGAGGATACTTCAGATATGCAGGGTGCCTCAGATATGGAAGGTGCCTCAGATATGGAGCGTGCCTCAGATATGGAGGATGCCTCAGATATGGAGGATGCCTCAGATATGGAGGGTGCCTCAGATATGGAGGGTGCCTCAGATATGGAGGGTGCCTCAGATATGAAGGATACCTCAGAGATGGAGCGTGCCTCAGAGATGGAGCGTGCCTCAGAGATGGAGCGTGCCTCAGAGATGGAAGGTGCCCCAGATATGGAGAGTGCCTCAGATATGGAGGATACCTCAGATATGGAGCATGCCTCAGATATGGAGCATGCCTCAGATATGGAGCGTGCCTCAGATATGGAAGGTGCCCCAGATATGGAGAGTGCCTCAGATATGGAGGGTGCCTCAGATATGAAGGATACCTCAGATATGGAGAGTGCCTCAGATATGGAGCGTGCCCCAGATATGGAGCGTGCCCCAGATATGGAGCGTGCCTCAGATATGGAAGGTGCCTCAGATATGGAAGGTGCCTCAGATATGGAGCGTGCCTCGGATATGGAAGGTGCCTGCTGCCGGGCTCAGTAATGGCTGTGTGGGGCCGGAGAGGGGCTTAGCCGGCATCCCCCCTATAAACTACAGTACATGAAAAGAGAAAAGAAGAAATGGACCCTCATGTGCAGCTCCCAGCACAGCTAGCACCAGTCCCAATTGTACTGGGAATGATCTGCAAACTGAGCTGCAAAAGGGCAGCAGTGCAGGGGCCGCCAAGATGGGGGGTCATAGCGCCAGAGGGGTCTGTAATGCAGCTGGTTTAGGTTGTTTGGCCTGCCCAGATGGCATCCCCTCTGTTTACAGTGCCATAGGGCATCCCTTTTATATTCAGTACCAGACAGACCTCCCCCTATAAACAGTGACATGGGCATCCCTTTGATATTCAGTGCCAGACAGACCCCGGGTATAAACAGTGCCATGGGCATCCCTTTTATATTCAGTGCCAGACAGACCCCGGGTATAAACAGTGCCATAGGGCATCGCTTTTATATATAGTGTGTGTATTGTTCCAATACACAAAAAAAAAAAAGAGGAAAAAAGACAAAATACAGATAATTGCACAAAACACTCCAAAAATGGGCCGGAGAAAATTGACACCTTCAACTTAATATTTGGTTGCACCCATCTTGGAGTAAATCCCTTCCATCAGTCGCTCCCTGCAGCCATCCACAAGCTTCTTTCTGCTCTCACCTGGAATTTTGCGGCAGAGAGGGCTACTAAAATGGGGCAATACCAGAAGGCCATTGTTGAAGAATTGGTGAAAAAATTCCCATGTGATAAGGCTGGCGGCGGCAGAGGTCATAGTGCTTTACACAACCAAAAATTAGACCTGAGGGGGACGCACACCAGGAGCAGCACAGGTAGGGAGCAGTATCAAAGGTCTGGGGCAGTTTCATTTCACCCTCCCGGTGTCCGGGTCGTGATGTGCAGGGTAGTCTGACAAGGAGGGAAAAGGCTTGAAAGATGGTGAAGGGGTACCAAGCTGACCGTACCTGCATCCTCTGTGGTTCCTCGATGCCGTACAACTATTGGGGATCCAAGCTGGACACGTAGTATGAACAGTCCCTCTATGCCTTGGAGGTGCTGCTGCCGCTAGCGTTATGTCAGAGTGGGCTTTTAGTGCCTCTGGAGGCAAAATAACTGAAAATGCAGATAGGCTGACTCCTACCAAAATACACAAGACCTGGATCACACGGGACTTCTCAACTCCACTGGATGACAGCAGCCAAACATAAAGTTGTAATGCCTGCCTGGATCCTCAGACTCAGATGGGATGTAAAGGACAGGCTAGAGGGAAGCCCCTCACCAAGCAGAACCCCCAGAACCCTGAAACCCTTTAACCCCTATACAGGGATTTGGAATTACACAGGGCCCTGGAGATCACTACCTGTGGAAGGCTGCAGTCTGATGAGAGTAGTCGTCAGGCAGGGTCAAACCAGGACTTCCAGAACAGGGACAGAATCGGCAGGCAAGGACGTAATCAGTAAACGAAGCAGAGGTCAAATCCGGAACGGGCAGCGAGGTACATAAACAGCAGCAGAAGGGTAGTCAGAAAACATGCAGAAGTCAGAACACCAGAATCACTAAACAGAACGAGGCGGGACAGGAACTAGAATTTCAGAACTATCTCTGGCAGAGGTCAGCAGACAGGAGGGGGAATAAGAAGAGTGCGGTGTCTTCCCAATGGTTGTAGCTGAATGATGGTAACTTCAGCTGGAAGACACACACCACCTACAGTCAGCCAGTGGTACTGCAGATCCCAAGGAAACCCAGTCCAGTGGATGAGCGGAGCCTGCACCCACTGGCGCCGCTGGCATCGACTCCTCTCCCATCACCAGCACCATCCACGGCAGGAACACGGCATCGCCTGGCGATCGGAGCAGAAGTCACTGGAGCGGACTCCGGTGGTGACGTAACAAAAGTCGTAAAATTTGACTTTATTTTTAGAGTATTCCCATGCACCCCTTCCCACCCAAACAAAGGTATGCAGTTCATGATTTCTTCTTTTTTGCATCCTCCTCCACCATATCCACATGGTGATCATGCAATCTTTGTGCATACGCTTTACCAGTCTAGGAGTCCCACTCCTTAAAAATGGGAAAAAAATGTACTCTGAGGCCTTCCTCTACGTGTATTCCAGGGAGTATTGTAGCCCTTCCGTCTCATTTTTGGCAGCCCTTTCACTTACTGGATAGGCATCACTAGTTTAGGAGTATGACTGTTTTTAATATTGTCCCAGAATTTATTCTGAGGCCCTCCTTTGCGTGTCCCTCTTTGTAATTTTTGACAGCCCTTGCACTTAGTGCATAGGCTTTAGGAATCTCATTACCTAACAATTTTAACAGAATGTGTATGAGGCCCTCTTTTATGTCTAATGCATGATGTGTCGGGGTCCCTCTTTTATGCCTAATACAGGGTGTATTGGAGTCCCTCTTTTATGCCTAATACATAGTATATTGGAGTCCCTCTTTTATGCCTAATACATAGTATATTGGAGTCCCTCTTTTATGTCTGCCAAAAAAATGCACGAGTTTGAGTGTCCGATCTGCTCGATTGGAGTAACAAGCACTCGAGCACTTTAGTGCTCACTCATCACTAGTAACAAGCACTCAAGCATTTAGTGCTCGCTCATCACTAGTAACGAGTACTTGAGTGTTTTAGTGCCCGCTCATCACTAGTACCGGCCACTCGATTATTTTAGTGCTCGCTCATCACTAGTAACAAGTACTCAAACATTTTAGTGCCCGCTCATCACTTTTAACGAGCACTTGAGCATTTTAGTGCCCACTCATCACTAGTAACAATGTGTAACCCTCATTCCCGGAGCACACATGGTGTTTGGGCCGCTCGCTCGCAGGGTGTGCTGGCATCCGCTGGCACATGGCACGGGCGGGCTCCTGGCACATAGAGCGCTGCCCACAGCGAGGCGCTTACAGCTCCTTCAAAGTAACTCACTGAAGTCACTGGAATATTCCACTTGTAGAGAATATGTCTAAATATAGCGGCAGACCGCGAGTGGCATCAATGACACCATCCGTAACCCCCCTCACCGCTCTGTGCCCACAGCACCCCCCTCACCGCTCTGTGCCCACAGCACCCCCAATCATCCCCAGGGATCAAGAAAGGAACAGCTCTGATTCTGCGGTTACACAGCACCCATCGCTTTATATGGGAACACTGCTGACACTGTATACGGGGGGGGGGTGAGGGGGGGGCGCTGCCAGCACCATTAATAAATGTGTTCTGATACTGATTATAAGGGCATCATGTCTAACACTGATTACAGGGGGAAAGCTGCAGGCACTGATTATCGAGGATACTGCCTGGAACTATCCATAGGGGAGACACTGATTACAGGGGGATACTGACTGATACTGATTACGGGTTGGGGAGAATGCCGGCAGATACTGATTAAAGGTAGATTTCATGACCCTGATTATAGGGGGTTACCAAGCAGAATATTGTCAAAAAACTGATAATAGGGGTGCCCTGACACTGATTACAGGGGGGGTGCTGCAAGATACTGATTATAGGGGAATACTGACTGATCCTAATTACGGGGTGGGGAGAATGCCGGCAGATACTGATTAAAAATAAATAATGACACTGATTATAGGGGGATACCAAAAGGGAATATTGTCAAATACTGACTATAGGGGTACCTGACACTGATTACAGAGGGAATGCTGAAAGATACTGATTATAGGGGGACGTGTGTCACACTGGTTATAGGGGTGATGCTGGCAAACACTGATTAATGGGGTAATTGTGACTAATACTGGTTATAGGGGTGACGCTGACTTACATTGTTTATGGTGATATGTTGAGTAATACTGATTATAGGCTGAATTCTTCTGACACTGATTATAGGGGGATACTGATTATAGGGGGATACTGGCTGATATATTATGGGAAAACACTGTCTAATATTGATTAAAGGGGGATTCTGGAGCTCTAAGCGGGGCCTGGCATTGCCAAGTACTGATTAGAGGGGTAACATTGGCTTATACTGATCATAGGGAAAGCTGATACTGA
Organism: Anomaloglossus baeobatrachus; assembly: GCF_048569485.1. NCBI lineage: Eukaryota > Metazoa > Chordata > Amphibia > Anura > Aromobatidae > Anomaloglossus > Anomaloglossus baeobatrachus. The sequence continues at coordinate 679,632,782 of NC_134355.1, forward strand.
TAGGGGGAAGAGTGTCACTGATTATAGGGGGAACACCTGAAAATAAGTATAAGGTAATGCTGAATAAAGTATACATTATGAGTCCCAATGGGGACAGTGATGATATCTGTAAAGCACTATATACAGTTGAAACCCTTAGTTTCCCTCCGCTCTCTATAAAGACATCTGCAGGTTTTCCCTCCACTCTCTATACAGACACATCTGCAGGTTTTTCCCTCCGCTCTCTATAAAGACACATCTGCAGGTTTTTCCCTCTGCTCTCTATAAAGACACATCTGCAGGTTTTTCTCTCCGCTCTCTATAAAGACACATCTGCAGGTTTTTCTCTCCGCTCTCTATAAAGACACATCTGCAGGTTTTTCCCTCTGCTCTCTATAAAGACACATCTGCAGGTTTTTCTCTCCGCTCTCTATAAAGACACATCTGCAGGTTTTTCCCTCTGCTCTCTATAAAGACACATCTGCAGGTTTTTCTCTCCGCTCTCTATAAAGACACATCTGCAGGTTTTTCTCTCCGCTCTCTATAAAGACACATCTGCAGGTTTTTCCCTCTGCTCTCTATAAAGACACATCTGCAGGTTTTTCTCTCCACTCTCTATAAAGACACATCTGCAGGTTTTTCTCTCCGCTCTCTATAAAGACACATCTGCAGGTTTTTCTCTCCGCTCTCTAACAGACACATCTGCAGGTTCTTCCCTCTGCTCGCTATAGAGACACATCTGTAGGTTTTTCCCTCCGCTCTCTATGCAGACACATCTGCAGGTTTTTCCCTCCGCTCTCTAAAAAGACACATCTGCATGTTTTCCCTCTGCTCTCTATACAGACACATCTGCAGGTTTTTCCCTCCGCTCTCTATACAGACACATCTGCAGGTTTTTCCCTCCGCTCTCTATACAGACACATCTGCAGGTTTTTCCCTCCGCTCTCTATACAGACACATCTGCAGGTTTTTCTCACTATATGACATGAAATCAGAATAAATCTTTCCCGTTTTAGGTCAATTAGGAACCAAAATTATTTCTATTTGCCAAATGCCAGAATAATGAGAGAGAGAGAATGTTTTCAGACATTTTTATTACTTTCTGCAAAGTCAACAGTTTCCATACACTAACTACTATGTCTTTAAACAATATGGCACCGCCCATATGATGATGTCATGGCTTTGGAAGCTTCTGATAGGTTTATCGGCAACATCTGAGTTAATTACAGACACACCTGTGGATGTATTGTAATGCAGACCTTAAACACACTGATTCTTCGTGTAGCATCATGGGAAAGTCAAAAGAAATCAGCCAAGTTCTCAGGAAGAGAATTGTGGACTTGCAGAAGTCTGGTTCATCCTTGGGTTCAATTTGCAGATACCTGAAGATGCCTCGTTCATCTGTACAAACAATTATACGCAAGTACAAACAAGATAGAAATGTCCAGCCATCATACCGCTCAGGAAGGAGACTGGTTCTGTGTACCAGAGGTGAATGTGATTTGGTCAGACGTGTGCATATCAATCCAAGAACAAAAGCAAAAGACCTTGTGAAGATGCTGGTGGAAGCTGGTAAGATTGTGTCAATATACACAGTGAAACGAGTCCTGTATCAACATTCACTCTGCCAGGAAGAAGCCATTACTACAAAAGAAACATAAAAAAGCCAGATTAATGTTTACAAATGCACACAGGAACACAGATCTTAATTTTTGGAGACGTCCAGTGGTCTGAGGAAACTAAAACTGAACTGTTTGGCCATAATGACCATCGTTACGTTTGGAGGAGAAAGGGAGAAGCTTTAAAGCCTAAGAACATCATCCCAACTGTGACACACGAGGGCGGCAGCATCATGATGTGGGGTTGTTTTGCTGCAGGAGGGACTGGTGCACTTCACAAAATAGATGGATCATGAGGAGAGAAGATTATGTGCCATACTGAAGAACATCTCAAGACATCAGCCAGGAACTTAAAGCTTGGGCGGAAATGGGTCTTCCAAATGGACAATGACCTGAAGCTACTGCCAAACTGGTTACACAGGGGCTTAAGGAGAACAAAGTCAATGTTTTGGAGTGGCCATCACAATTCTCAATTCTATGGAAAATGTATGGGTAAAGCTAAAAAGGCCGGTGCGAACGGCGACCAACAAACATGACTCAGGTACACCAGATCTGTCAGGAGGAATGGGCCCAAATTCCCCATACCCTTGCCCTGGATCGTGCACCGTCAGTACTTTGTATACAGGCCGTATATTGATGTGATTCCGCCCCTCGTAATCACGATCCCCTACTTGATATAATCCAATGACCATCGTCTGTCCCCCTCCCCCGTGCTCCACATCTGTACTGCACACCATTATTATTATTACGGCTTATGAATGCCTTTTTGGCGTTTTTCCGCCCCGGGACGGCGCTATTTATACATCTGCGGTGTAGGAGGAACATTAGGTGGATACATGGCGCAGCGTTAACACAGCTGTAATTGCCAGCAGCGCTCCTCTCGTATTATATTTCATCTTAACTAGGAAATTGGATTGTGATTATTTTTGGATTACGGCAGCCCCAGGACAGTAATTACTTCTTACAAACTGCTGGAGGCCCCGCTGACAAGCCCAATACAGCAATACCGGAATACAGGAATACCGGCAACAGAGCAAACGCGGAAGACATGGGCTGATAACAGAGAGGAGAAGGCAGAAGACACACAACTGCTGACATCTCACTATTCTGCTGGTGCAGTCACAGTGTACATACATTACTGATCCTGAGTTACCTCCTGTATTATACTCCAGAGCTGCACTCACTATTCTGCTGGTGCAGTCACTGTGTACATACATTACATTACTGATCCTGAGTTACCTCCAGTATTATACTCCAGAGCTGCACTCACTATTCTGCTGGTGCAGTCACTGTGTATATACATTACATTACTGATCCTGAGTTACCTCCAGTATTATACTCCAGAGCTGCACTCACTATTCTGCTGGTGCAGTCACTGTGTATATACATTACATTACTGATCCTGAGTTACCTCCAGTATTATACTCCAGAGCTGCACTCACTATTCTGCTGGTGCAGTCACTGTGTACATACATTACTGATCCTGAGTTACCTCCAGTATTATACTCCAGAGCTGCACTCACTATTCTGCTGGTGCAGTCACTGTGTACATACATTACTGATCCTGAGTTACCTCCTGTATTATACTCCAGAGCTGCGCTCACTATTCTGCTGGTACAGTCACTGTGTACATACATTACATTACTGATCCTGAGTTACCTCCTGTATTATACTCCAGAGCTGCACTCACTATTCTGCTGGTACAGTCACTGTGTACATACATTACATTACTGATCCTGAGTTACCTCCAGTATTATACTCCAGAGCTGCACTCACTATTCTGCTGGTGCAGTCGCTGTGTACATACATTACATTACTGATCCTGAGTTACCTCCAGTATTATACTCCAGAGCTGCACTCACTATTCTGCTGGTGCAGTCACTGTGTACATACATTACTGATCCTGAGTTACCTCCAGTATTATACTCCAGAGCTGCACTCACTATTCTGCTGGTGCAGTCGCTGTGTACATACATTACATTACTGATCCTGAGTTACCTCCAGTATTATACTCCAGAGCTGCACTCACTATTCTGCTGGTGCAGTCACTGTGTACATACATTACATTACTAATCCTGAGTTACCTCCTGTATTATACTCCAGAGCTGCACTCACTATTCTGCTGGTGCAGTCACTGTGTACATACATTACATTACTGATCCTGAGTTACCTCCAGTATTATACTCCAGAGCTGCACTCACTATTCTGCTGGTGCAGTCGCTGTGTACATACATTACATTACTGATCCTGAGTTACCTCCAGTATTATACTCCAGAGCTGCACTCACTATTCTGCTGGTGCAGTCACTGTGTACATACATTACATTACTAATCCTGAGTTACCTCCTGTATTATACTCCAGAGCTGCACTCACTATTCTGCTGCTGCAGTCACTGTGTACATACATTACATTACTGATCCTGAGTTACCTCCTGTATTATACTCCAGAGCTGCCCTCACTATTCTGCTGGTGCAGTCACTGTGTACATACATTACATTACTGATCCTGAGTTACCTCCAGTATTATACTCCAGAGCTGCACTCACTATTCTGCTGGTGCAATCGCTGTGTACATACATTACATTACTGATCCTGAGTTACCTCCAGTATTATACTCCAGAGCTGCACTCACTATTCTGCTGGTGCAGTCACTGTGTACATACATTACATTACTAATCCTGAGTTACCTCCTGTATTATACTCCAGAGCTGCACTCACTATTCTGCTGCTGCAGTCACTGTGTACATACATTACATTACTGATCCTGAGTTACCTCCTGTATTATACTCCAGAGCTGCCCTCACTATTCTGCTGGTGCAGTCACTGTGTACATACATTACATTACTGATCCTGAGTTACCTCCTGTATTATATTCCAGAGCTGCACTCACTATTCTGCTGGTGCAGTCACTGTGTACATACATTACATTACTGATCCTGAGTTACCTCCAGTATTATACTCCAGAGCTGCACTCACTATTCTGCTGGTGCAGTCACTGTGTACATACATTACATTACTAATCCTGAGTTACCTCCTGTATTATACTCCAGAGCTGCACTCTCTATTCTGCTGCTGCAGTCACTGTGTACATACATACATTACTGATCCTGAGTTACCTCCTGTATTATCCTCCAGAGCTGCGCTCACTATTCTGCTGGTGCAGTCACTGTGTACATACATTACATTACTGATCCTGAGTTACCTCCTGTATTATACTCCAGAGCTGCCCTCACTATTCTGCTGGTGCAGTCACTGTGTACATACATTACATTACTGATCCTGAGTTACCTCCAGTATTATACTCCAGAGCTGCACTCACTATTCTGCTGGTGCAGTCGCTGTGTACATACATTACATTACTGATCCTGAGTTACCTCCAGTATTATACTCCAGAGCTGCACTCACTATTCTGCTGGTGCAGTCACTGTGTACATACATTACATTACTAATCCTGAGTTACCTCCTGTATTATACTCCAGAGCTGCACTCACTATTCTGCTGCTGCAGTCACTGTGTACATACATTACATTACTGATCCTGAGTTACCTCCTGTATTATACTCCAGAGCTGCCCTCACTATTCTGCTGGTGCAGTCACTGTGTACATACATTACATTACTGATCCTGAGTTACCTCCTGTATTATATTCCAGAGCTGCACTCACTATTCTGCTGGTGCAGTCACTGTGTACATACATTACATTACTGATCCTGAGTTACCTCCAGTATTATACTCCAGAGCTGCACTCACTATTCTGCTGGTGCAGTCACTGTGTACATACATTACATTACTAATCCTGAGTTACCTCCTGTATTATACTCCAGAGCTGCACTCTCTATTCTGCTGCTGCAGTCACTGTGTACATACATACATTACTGATCCTGAGTTACCTCCTGTATTATCCTCCAGAGCTGCGCTCACTATTCTGCTGGTGCAGTCACTGTGTACATACATTACATTACTGATCCTGAGTTACCTCCTGTATTATACTCCAGAGCTGCCCTCACTATTCTGCTGGTGCAGTCACTGTGTACATACATTACATTACTGATCCTGAGTTACCTCCTGTATTATATTCCAGAGCTGCACTCACTATTCTGCTGGTGCAGTCACTGTGTACATACATTACATTACTGATCCTGAGTTACCTCCAGTATTATACTCCAGAGCTGCACTCACTATTCTGCTGGTGCAGTCACTGTGTACATACATTACATTACTAATCCTGAGTTACCTCCTGTATTATACTCCAGAGCTGCACTCTCTATTCTGCTGCTGCAGTCACTGTGTACATACATTACATTACTGATCCTGAGTTACCTCCAGTATTATACTCCACAGCTGCACTCACTATTCTGCTGGTGCAGTCACTGTGTACATACATACATTACTGATCCTGAGTTACCTCCTGTATTATACTCCAGAGCTGCACTCTCTATTCTGCTGCTGCAGTCACTGTGTACATACATACATTACTGATCCTGAGTTACCTCCTGTATTATCCTCCAGAGCTGCACTCACTATTCTGCTGGTGCAGTCGCTGTGTTCATACATTACATTACTTTACTGATCCTGAGTTACCTCCTGTATTATACTCCAGAGCTGCACTCACTATTCTGCTGGTGCAGTCACTGTGTACATACATTACATTACTAATCCTGAGTTACCTCCTGTATTATACTCCAGAGCTGCACTCTCTATTCTGCTGCTGCAGTCACTGTGTACATACATACATTACTGATCCTGAGTTACCTCCTGTATTATCCTCCAGAGCTGCGCTCACTATTCTGCTGGTGCAGTCACTGTGTACATACATTACATTACTGATCCTGAGTTACCTCCTGTATTATACTCCAGAGCTGCCCTCACTATTCTGCTGGTGCAGTCACTGTGTACATACATTACATTACTGATCCTGAGTTACCTCCTGTATTATATTCCAGAGCTGCACTCACTATTCTGCTGGTGCAGTCACTGTGTACATACATTACATTACTGATCCTGAGTTACCTCCAGTATTATACTCCAGAGCTGCACTCACTATTCTGCTGGTGCAGTCACTGTGTACATACATTACATTACTAATCCTGAGTTACCTCCTGTATTATACTCCAGAGCTGCACTCTCTATTCTGCTGCTGCAGTCACTGTGTACATACATTACATTACTGATCCTGAGTTACCTCCAGTATTATACTCCACAGCTGCACTCACTATTCTGCTGGTGCAGTCACTGTGTACATACATACATTACTGATCCTGAGTTACCTCCTGTATTATACTCCAGAGCTGCACTCTCTATTCTGCTGCTGCAGTCACTGTGTACATACATACATTACTGATCCTGAGTTACCTCCTGTATTATCCTCCAGAGCTGCACTCACTATTCTGCTGGTGCAGTCGCTGTGTTCATACATTACATTACTTTACTGATCCTGAGTTACCTCCTGTATTATACTCCAGAGCTGCACTCACTATTCTGCTGGTGCAGTCACTGTGTACATACATTACATTACTGATCCTGAGTTTCCTCCTGTATTATACTCCAGAGCTGCACTCACTATTCACATTGCATATATTATTTAGTAAAGCATTAAGCACATAACAAAACACATTATTATAGTAGAATGACGGATAAATGACCTTTGTGCCCGGACATTTCAGTGCTGTAATTGCTTTAGGTTTTCCTTCCTGGTCAGATCTCATATAACTGTACATTATATACCTGGTGCAGCTGATGCTGTGATATCTCGGCTGCCCGGACGGCTCATTCAGGATAAGAAGAATTGAGGGTCATACATTGTATCTGTCACGCTCCCCGGGTCCCCTGTGCTGCCCTCCGGCTCACCTGTCACGCTCCCCGCTCTCCAGCACCCCTTGCCAGCGCGTCCCCAGCGTCCTGGTCCCCGCACCCGGCGTCCGTCGGCTTCACAGCCCCATCCTGGCCCTGCTGCTTCCTCCTCGCAGCTTCCTGCTCTGGCTTCTGGCACTCGGGCCACGCGCATGCGCATTAGGGCGCGCGCGCGGTCATTGACCCTTTCTTAAAGGGCCAGCGTCCATTAACAGGAAATGATGCAAAACAGGTACAGGGTATAAAGGGGGTTTATGTCCAAGGGGGCGGGGCCTGATCTTCGTGTTTCTTAAGCTAGGAGTCAGGTCTCCTGGTGTATATGTGTATATACTCACCTATCTCTCTTGTAGAGCCGTGCCTGCCTCGCCATCCGGTCCAGACCGAATCCCGAACCCCGAACGCAGTCCATCTGCCATCCTGACAGTCCGTACCATCTCGGATCCCTGCGGTGACCCGTCATCTCGCTCCAAAGCTTCCGGACCCCGTCTGACATCTTCTCGGCTTCCGAACCTGAGCTGCGTCACCCGGACTACCACCAGTAACTCCATAGTCCCAGGGACTTCTCCGTTATACTCCTGTGCACGGACTGTTCTGCTGCCTATAGTGCTCCAGCTACCGGACCCCTTACCACCATCTAGGAGTTCGGCCCAGTGGATCCACCTCCTGGGTCTGCCCGTCCACCTGGCCCTGACAGTATCTAATCTATTTCTAAGAGATGGAGACGTCCTCCTCACTAGCAGTGAGCGGGCACTACCATGCTCAGGTGCTCAGTACTGGTAACTAGTGATGAGCGAGCACTACCATGCTCAGGTGCTCAGTACTGGTAACTAGTGATGAGTGGGCACTACCATGCTCGGGTGCTCAGTACTGGTAACTAGTGATGAGTGGGCACTACCATGCTCAGGTGCTCAGTACTGGTAACTAGTGATGAGCGAGCACTACCATGCTCAGGTGCTCAGTACTGGTAACTAGTGATGAGTGGGCACTACCATGCTCGGGTGCTCAGTACTGGTAACTAGTGATGAGCGGGCACTACCATGCTCGGGTGCTCAGCACTCGTAACTAGTGATGAGCGGGCACTACCATGCTCGGGTGCTCAGTACTGGTAACTAGTGATGAGCGGGCACTACCATGCTCGGGTGCTCAGTACTGGTAACTAGTGATGAGCGGGCACTACCATGCTCAGGTGCTCTGTACTGGTAACTAGTGATGAGCGGGCACTACCATGCTCGGGTGCTCAGTACTGGTAACTAGTGATGAGCGGGCACTACCATGCTCAGGTGCTCTGTACTGGTAACTAGTGATGAGCGGGCACTACCATGCTCGGGTGCTCAGTACTGGTAACTAGTGATGAGCGGGCACTACCATGCTCGGGTGCTCAGTACTGGTAACTAGTGATGAGCGGGCACTACCATGCTCGGGTGCTCAGTACTGGTAACTAGTGATGAGTGGGCACTACCATGCTTGGGAGCTCAGTACTGGTAACTAGTGATGAGTGGGCACTACCATGCTCGGGTGCTCTGTACTCGTAACTAGTGATGAGTGGGCACTACCATGCTTGGGAGCTCAGTACTGGTAACTAGTGATGAGCGGGCACTACCATGCTCGGGTGCTCAGTACTGGTAACTAGTGATGAGTGGGCACTACCATGCTTGGGAGCTCAGTACTGGTAACTAGTGATGAGTGGGCACTACCATGCTCGGGTGCTCTGTACTCGTAACTAGTGATGAGTGGGCACTACCATGCTTGGGAGCTCAGTACTGGTAACTAGCAATGAGTGGGCACTACCATGCTCGGGAGCTCAGCCATCAGGAGCTACAAGGAACTGCATCCTGTCAAAAGTGTAGGACCTACCCCAGGGACCCAGAACACCAGTGCCGGTAACACCAAAACCCCCCCAGAAACTGGTGACAGGCCAGGGTTGGATCCAATGGGTGGCCACTTAGGGGTGGAACCGAACCGGTCCACGACTAGACGACAACCATGGAGGCGGGATCAGACAGTCAGTAAGTGGACATGAAAGGAGATGGACGTAAGAGTACTGACGGGAGAGTGTAACAGTGACCTGTTAGGCGCAGGCGTGTGGTTGCCGGTGGAGTACTCTCGGAACCATAGCACCGACGGGGTACAGAGCCCTAGGTCAGAAAAACGCTCCAGCCAGACCTGATAAAATCTGCACGGTGAGGGGACCATCCAGGACCTCACCGACCATAGAGTCCGGGACACAGTAACGACGGGAAACCGGGGAACGGAACCAGAGATCTGCCGCAGAAGGGTTCAAGTTACCTGCCGTACCGACTAAGACGGAAAGACAACCAGTAGGGAACCCCCTGACGCTCCAAGCCACATGGACTCACCAACCAGGGACGGGTGCAGAGGAAGAGAGCCACCAGGTCACCATACTGGCACTAGAACTAAGGGGACCAGTGGTGAGGACCAGCCGTCATCGGGTTGCAAGCAACATTTCCGTGAGTAAAGTACCAGTTACACCGCCATCCCTGGTGTGGTCTACCTTCTTTTCGCGCCTCAGCATTGTTGATGGACATTATCAGCACACACCATCTTCTATCCCTTGGTGCCTAGCCCTACTTGCGGACAGCCTCATCATCCAGGCTGCCATTAACATCAGCCCCAGCGGTGAGAGACTGTGCAGCGGTGGCTCCATCTCTATAGTCGCAACCCGCAAGTGGCGTCACGACAAAAACTTTATTACAAATTCCCTGTAAATATCCCCCTTTTTAAAAGCGACCCCCCTCCAGGGTCACGGAACCGGGTTGTGGACATCACAACCGTGACACACTTCCTAGTGAAACCAGGACCGGGACCGAGTACCCCATAGCCCTGGGGTGTGACATATACAGCTCCATCATACAGTATATCACTCATTTCAACCCCCTGTATTCACAGCTCCATCCTGCCGTATATCACTCATTTCAGCCACGTGCATACAGCTCCATCATACAGTATATCACTAATTTCAATCCCCTGTATTCACAGCTCCATCATACAGTATATCACTCATTTCAACCCCCTGTATTCACAGCTCCATCCTGCCGTATATCACTCATTTTAACCTCCTGTATTGACAGCTCCATCATGCAGTATATCACTAATTTCAACCTCCTCTATTCACAGCTCCATCCTGCAGTATATCACTCATTTCAGCCACATGTATACAGCTCCATCATACAGTATATCACTCATTTCAGCCACATGTATACAGCTCCATCATACAGTATATCACTCATTTCAGCCACCTGCACACAGCTCCATCATACAGTATATCACTCATTTCAGCCACATGTATACAGCTCCATCATACAGTATATCGCTCATTTCAGCCCCCTATATTCACAGCTCCATCATACAGTATATCGCTCATTTCAGCCCCCTATATTCACAGCTCCATCCTGCCGTATATCACTCATTTCAGCCACGTGCATACAGCTCCATCATACAGTATATCACTAATTTCAACCCCCTGTATTCACAGCTCCATCATACAGTATATCACTCATTTCAACCCCCTGTATTCACAGCTCCATCCTGCCGTATATCACTCATTTTAACCTCCTGTATTGACAGCTCCATCATGCAGTATATCACTAATTTCAACCTCCTCTATTCACAGCTCCATCCTGCAGTATATCACTCATTTCAGCCACATGTATACAGCTCCATCATACAGTATATCACTCATTTCAGCCACATGTATACAGCTCCATCATACAGTATATCACTCATTTCAGCCACCTGCACACAGCTCCATCATACAGTATATCACTCATTTCAGCCACATGTATACAGCTCCATCATACAGTATATCGCTCATTTCAGCCCCCTATATTCACAGCTCCATCATACAGTATATCGCTCATTTCAGCCCCCTATATTCACAGCTCCATCCTGCCGTATATCACTCATTTCAGCCACGTGCATACAGCTCCATCATACAGTATATCACTAATTTCAACCCCCTGTATTCACAGCTCCATCATACAGTATATCACTCATTTCAACCCCCTGTATTCACAGCTCCATCCTGCCGTATATCACTCATTTTAACCTCCTGTATTGACAGCTCCATCATGCAGTATATCACTAATTTCAACCTCCTCTATTCACAGCTCCATCCTGCAGTATATCACTCATTTCAGCCACATGTATACAGCTCCATCATACAGTATATCACTCATTTCAGCCACATGTATACAGCTCCATCATACAGTATATCACTCATTTCAGCCACCTGCACACAGCTCCATCATACAGTATATCACTCATTTCAGCCACATGTATACAGCTCCATCATACAGTATATCACTCATTTCAGCCACCTGCACACAGCTCCATCATACAGTATATCACTCATTTCAGCCACATGTATACAGCTCCATCATACAGTATATCGCTCATTTCAGCCCCCTTTATTCACAGCTCCATCCTGCAGTATATCACTCATTTCAACCCCCTCTATTCACAGCTCCATCATGCAGTATATCACTCATTTCAGCCCCCTCTATTAACAGCTCCATCCTGCAGTATATCACTCATTTCATCCCCCTCTATTCACAGCTCCATCCTGCAGTATATCACTCATTTCAGCCCCCTCTATTCACAGCTCCATCCTGCAGTATATCACTCATTTCAGCTCCCTCTATTCACAGTTCCATCCTGCAGTATATCACTCATTTCAGCCCCCTCTATTCACAGCTCCATCATGCAGCATATCACTCATTTCAACCCCCTCTATTCACAGCTCCATCATACAGTATATCACTCATTTCAGCCACATGTATACAGCTCCATCATACAGTATATCACTCATTTCAGCCCCCTCTATTCACAGCTCCATCCTGCAGTATATCACTCATTTCAGCTCCCTCTATTCACAGTTCCATCCTGCAGTATATCACTCATTTCAGCCCCCTCTATTCACAGCTCCATCATGCAACATATCACTCATTTCAACCCCCTCTATTCACAGCTCCATCATACAGGATATCACTCATTTCAGTCACATGTATACAGCTCCATCATACAGTATATCACTCATTTCAGTCACATGTATACAGCTCCATCATACAGTATATCACTCATTTCAGCCACCTCTATTCACAGCTCCATCATACAGTATATGACTAATTTTAGCCACCTTTATACAGCCCCGTCATGCAGTATATCACTCATTTCAGCCCCCTGTATTCACAGCTCCATCCTGCAGTATATCACTCATTTCAGCCCTCTCTATTCACAGCTCCATTCTGCAGTATATCACTCATTTCAACCCCCTCTATTCACAGCTCCATCCTGCAGTATATCACTCATTTCAGCCCCCTCTATTCACAGCTCCATCATGCAGTATATCACTCATTTCAACGCCCTGTATTCACAGCTCCATCCTGCCGTATATCACTCATTTCAGCCCCCTGTATTCACAGCTCCATCTTGCAGTATATCACTCATTTCAACCCCCTCTATTCACAGCTCCATCCTGCAGTATATCACTTATTTCAGCCCACTTCTATTCACAGCTCCATCCTGCAGTATATCACTCATTTCAACCCCCTGTATTCACAGCTCCATCCTGCAGTATATCACTCATTTCAGCCCACTTCTATTCACAGCTCCATCCTGCAGTATATCACTCATTTCAGCCCCCTCTATTCACAGCTCCATCATGCAGTATATCACTCATTTCAACGCCCTGTATTCACAGCTCCATCCTGCCGTATATCACTCATTTCAGCCCCCTGTATTCACAGCTCCATCTTGCAGTATATCACTCATTTCAACCCCCTCTATTCACAGCTCCATCCTGCAGTATATCACTTATTTCAGCCCACTTCTATTCACAGCTCCATCCTGCAGTATATCACTCATTTCAACCCCCTGTATTCACAGCTCCATCCTGCAGTATATCACTCATTTCAGCCCACTTCTATTCACAGCTCCATCCTGCAGTATATCACTCATTTCAGCCCCCTCTATTCACAGCTCCATCCTGCAGTATATCACTCATTTCAGCCCCCTCTATTCACAGCTCCATCATGCAGTATATCACTCATTTCAGCCCCCTCTATTCACAGCTCCATCCTGCAGTATATCACTCGCTCCATCCTGCAGTATATCACTCCTGTTACCAGCATACAGGCGCACTGCTGCTTCCTGGTATGAGCTCTGCAATAGCCGTCTTTCCTGCTATGATGAAAATGGATGATGTCTCCTTCATCATCCACCTAGTGCTTCAATACTGTCTGTGTAGTGGAAGAACAGCCTTCCTCGAGTGTGCTCCACTCTCCTCTGCTGACGGCAGAGCAAATCCATGTAATGCGCATGCGCCGGCTCTGCAGGACAATATGATATCACTTGGAGGGATTTATTATTATACAATGGGGGGATTATTTCTGCAGGAGGGTGATTATGATCAAGTGGGGGAGGGGAGGCATGCAACCGCATCTTTCCACTGTATCATCACACATTGAGTGCAGATTGCTCGCTTACTATTATTGTTTGCAAGACTTTTTTGAGAATCTGCAGCCATTAAAAATAAATGATCCATGGGTGATTAATTAATGCTAGCCTAAGGGTGGGCCACGCGGCCACGCCACTCATGGGCCAGTGCTTTGTCCTTGCCCCCAGGCTCATATTTACCAGCCAAGTGATGGTGGCCCCAACACTGAACAGTACAAAAGTAAAATTGTCTGTGCTGGTGGTTTGTTACAATGTATCAGTGCAGTCTGGAATCCACATTGCCTGCAGATCAGTCTCCGGTTTTCTCTGTTTTTTTTTTTTTCCCATTTAATTTCATTTTGAGCCCCCGGTGCTACAGCATAATTGAATTTGTATAGCTTTATTCGTCACTGCTTTAGGCCACGGTTACATTAGTCGGGGGAGGGGTGAAGTCAATAACCTTTAAATGTTTCTAAGCAAAATGCTAAAGGTAATCCAGATCTCTGAGACCCCACAACCTGCTTAGTGGAGCTCATTCCCCTCAATTACTGGATTACCTCTTTATAAATTCTTCCTTCTTGTACACAGCAGGCAATCTGAACAAGCAGCGCTGCAGTGTAAAGCATGGGGAGAGGAGACAGTAGCAAACTGAGCTTGTGATCAGATAGAATACAGACTTCAGACTACCAGAAACTCTGATAGACAATGCAGCCAGGCTGGAGTGGCTAAGCTTAGCTGTGACCTACTGGTGCAGTGCTGCAGTGTAAAGCATGGGGAGGGGAAGCAATAGCAAAAGAGCTTGTGATCAGATAGAATACAGACTTCAGACTACCAGAAACTCTGATAGACATTGCAGCCAGGCTGGAGTGGCTAAGCTTAGCTGTGATCTAATGGTGCAGCGCTGCAGTGTAAAGCATGGGGAGGGGAGTCAATGGCAAACTGAGCTTGTGATCAGATAGAGAATGCAGGCTAGGCTAAGTGGCTAAGCTTAGCTGTGATCTAATGGTGCAGAGCTGCAGTGTAAAGCATGGAGAGGGGAGACAGTAGCAAACTGAGCTTGTGATCAGATAGAATATAAACTTCAGACTACCAGAAACTCTGACAGACAATGCAGCCAGGCTGGAGTGGTGAAGCTTAGCTGTGATCTAATGGTGCAGCGCTGCAGTGTAAAGCATGGGAAGGGCAGTCAATGGCAAACTGAGCTTGTGATCAGATAGAATACAGACTACCATTGTCTCTGATAGACAATGCAGGCTAGGCTAGCTAAGCTTAGCTGTGATCTAATGGTGCAGAGCTGCAGTGTAAAGCATGGGGAGGGGAGACAGTAGGAAACTGAGCTTGTGATCAGATAGAATACAGACTAGACTACCGGAAAATCTGATAGACATTGCAGCCAGGCTGGAGTGGTGAAGCTTAGCTGTGATCTAATAGTGCAGAGCTGCAGTGTAAAGCATGGTAGACAGTAGGTAGATTTTACATTCTCGAGTGTATAATGCACCACCCAACTCAACTGCGAAATGTGCCCAGTAGATCCTTAGCTAAAATTGGTGAATGTAACCCTTTTATACATTACAATACCTTTTTACTCTGTGGTTATTTTTTTGGACAGGTTAGATCCCAGGTGAGGGAGAAACGCGCCGGGCGTCATCGGTGAGAAGTCAGAATCGGCCCCAGGTGAGGGAGAAACGCGCCGGGCGTCATCGGTGAGAAATGTTATATCATCCATTAATAAAAAGGGAGATTGGCGCTGAATATAATGAAAACCGCAGGATCCGCCGACTGAGAAAGAAGCGATCTCCGGGGGGAAACTGACGACTAATCAGGAGATAATAAAAGCCAAGTGTTTCCTGCCTAATCTCCCAGCGATGACCGCGGTGCGCACGATTTAACCATTAAGCTGCTGCTTTGGATGATGGCGAGATCCGTCGCACGGCCGGCTGCGTCCCAGACACTGAAGAACTTCTTTTGGCAGTGAAAGGGTTAATAGAATGTTTACTGTGACGGAATTTGTTTGAAAATAAAAATAACATTTTTTGTTTTGATAGCAGATTCAGGGTTGGCCCCTGAGGACGGAATATTTGCCTTTTTTGGCCCATACCTTTCCATGGGAGGAGGGTCATCTATGTGCCACCACTAGCCCATACCTTTCCATGGGAGGAGGGTCATCTACGTGCCACCACTAGCCCATACCTTTCCATGGGAGGAGGGTCATCTACGTGCCACCACTAGCCCATACCTTTCCATGGGAGGAGGGTCATCTACGTGCCACCACTAGCCCATACCTTTCCATGGGAGGAGGGTCATCTACGTGCCACCACTAGCCCATACCTTTCCATGGGAGGAGGGTCATCTACGTGCCACCACTAGCACATACCTTTCCATGGGAGGAGCGTCATCTATGTGCCACCACTAGCCCATACCTTTCCATGGGAGGAGGGTCATCTACGTGCCACCACTAGCACATACCTTTCCATGGGAGGAGCGTCATCTATGTGCCACCACTAGCCCATACCTTTCCATGGGAGGAGGGTCATCTACGTGCCACCACTAGCCCATACCTTTCCATGGGAGGAGGGTCATCTATGTGCCACCACTAGCCCATACCTTTCCATGGGAGGAGGGTCATCTATGTGCCACCACTAGCCCATACCTTTCCATGGGAGGAGGGTCATCTACGTGCCACCACTAGCCCATACCTTTCCATGGGAGGAGCGTCATCTACGTGCCACCACTAGCCCATACCTTTCCATGGGTGGAGCGTCATCTACGTGCCACCACTAGCCCATACCTTTCCATGGGAGGAGGGTCATCTATGTGCCACCACTAGCCCATACCTTTCCATGGGAGGAGGGTCATCTATGTGCCACCACTAGCCCATACCTTTCCATGGGAGGAGGGTCATCTATGTGCCACCACTAGCCCATACCTTTCCATGGGAGGAGGGTCATCTATGTGCCACCACTAGCCCATACCTTTCCATGGGAGGAGCGTCATCTACGTGCCACCACTAGCCCATACCTTTCCATGGGAGGAGCGTCATCTATGTGCCACCACTAGCCCATACCTTTCCATGGGTGGAGCGTCATCTATATGCCACCACTAGCCCATACCTTTCCATGGGTGGAGCGTCATCTATATGCCACCACTAGCCCATACCTTTCTATGGGAGGAGCGTCACCTACATGCCAGCAATAGCCCATACCTTTTCATGGGAGGAGGGTCATCTATGTGTCACCACTAGCCCATACCTTTCCATAGGTAGAGCATCATCTATGTGCTACCACTAGCCCATACTTTTCCATAGGTGGAGCATCATCCATACGCCACCACTAGCCCATACCTTTCCATAGGTAGAGCATCATCTATGTGTCACCACTGGCCCATACCTTTCCATGGGAGGAGGGTCATCTACGTGCCACCACTAGCCCATACCTTTCCATGGGAGGAGGGTCATCTATGTGCCACCACTAGCCCATACCTTTCCATGGGAGGAGGGTCATCTACGTGCAACAACTAGCCCATACCTTTCAATGGGAGGAGGGTCATCTACGTGCCACCACTAGCCCATACCTTTCCATGGAAGAAGCCTAATCTACGTGCAACTACTAGCCCATACCTTTCCATGGGAGGAGGGTCATCTACGTGCCACCACTAGCCCATACCTTTCCATGCGAGGAGGGTCATCTACGTGCCACCACTAGCCCATACCTTTCCATGGGAGGAGCGTCATCTACGTGCCACCACTAGCCCATACCTTTCCATGGGAGGAGCGTCATCTATGTGCCACCACTAGCCCATACCTTTCCATGGGAGGAGCGTCATCTATGTGCCACCACTAGCCCATACCTTTCCATGGGAGGAGCGTCATCTATGTGCCACCACTAGCCCATACCTTTCCATGGGGGGAGCGTCATCTATGTGCCACCACTAGCCCATACCTTTCCATGGGAGGAGCGTCATCTATATGCAACTACTAGCCCATACCTTTCCATGGGGGGAGCGTCATCTATGTGCCACCACTGGCCCATACCTTTCCATGGGATGAGCGTCATCTACGTGCCACCACTAGCCCATACCTTTCCATGTGAGGAGGGTCATCTACGTGCCACCACTAGCCCATACCTTTCCATGGGAGGAGCGTCATCTACGTGCCACCACTAGCCCATACCTTTCCATGGGAGGAGCGTCATCTATGTGCCACCACTAGCCCATACCTTTCCATGGGGGGAGCGTCATCTATATGCCACCACTAGCCCATACCTTTCCATGGGAGGAGCGTCATCTATGTGCCATCACTAGCCCATACCTTTCCATGGGGGGAGCGTCATCTATGTGCCACCACTAGCCCATACCTTTCCATGGGGGGAGCGTCATCTACGTGCCACCACTAGCCCATACCTTTCCATGGGGGGAGCGTCATCTATATGCAACTACTAGCCCATACCTTTCCATGGGAGGAGCGTCATCTACGTGCCACCACTAGCCCATACCTTTCCATGGGGGAAGCGTCATCTATATGCAACTACTAGCCCATACCTTTCAATGGGAGAAGCATCATCTACTTGCCACCACTAGCCCATACCTTTCCATGGGTGGAGCGTCATCTACGTGCCACCACTAGCCCATACCTTTCCATGGGAGGAGCGTCATCTACGTGCCACCACTAGCCCATACCTTTCCATGGGTGGAGGGTCATCTACGTGCCACCACTAGCCCATACCTTTCCATGGGTGGAGGGTCATCTATATGCAACTACTAGCCCATACCTTTCAATGGGAGAAGCGTCATCTACTTGCCACCACTAGCCCATACCTTTCCATGGGAGGAGCGTCATCTATATGCCACCACTAGCCCATACGTTTCCATGGGAGGAGCATCACCTATGTGCCACCACTAGCACATACCTTTCCATGAGGGGAGCGTCATCTACGTGCCACCACTAGCCCATACCTTTCAATGGGAGGAGGGTCATCTATGTGCCACCACTAGCCCATACCTTTCCATGGGAGGAGGGTCATCTACGTGCCACCACTAGCCCATACCTTTCCATGGGAGGAGCGTCATCTACGTGCCACCACTAGCCCATACCTTTCCATGGGAGGAGCGTCATCTACGTGCCACCACTAGCCCATACCTTTCCATGGGAGGAGCGTCATCTACATGCCACCACTAGCCCATACCTTTCCATGGGGGGAGCGTCATCTATGTGCCACCACTAGCCCATACCTTTCCATGTGAGGAGCGTCATCTATGTGCCACCACTAGCCCATACCTTTCCATGGGGGGAGCGTCATCTACGTGCCACCACTAGCCCATACCTTTCCATGGGGGGAGCGTCATCTATGTGCCACCACTAGCCCATACCTTTCCATGGGGGGAGCGTCATCTACGTGCCACCACTAGCCCATACCTTTCCATGGGGGGAGCGTCATCTATATGCAACTACTAGCCCATACCTTTCCATGGGAGGAGCGTCATCTACGTGCCACCACTAGCACATACCTTTCCATGAGGGGAGCGTCATCTACGTGCCACCACTAGCCCATACCTTTCAATGGGAGGAGGGTCATCTATGTGCCACCACTAGCCCATACCTTTCCATGGGAGGAGGGTCATCTACGTGCCACCACTAGCCTATACCTTTCCATGGGAGGAGCGTCATCTACGTGCCACCACTAGCCCATACCTTTCCATGGGAGGAGCGTCATCTATATGCCACCACTAGCCCATACCTTTCCATGGGGGGGGGAGATCATCTATGTGCCACCACTAGCCCATACCTTTCCATGGGTGGAGCGTCATCTATGTGCCACCACTAGCCCATACCTTTCCATGGGGGGAGCGTCATCTATGTGTCACCACTAGCCCATACCTTTCCATGGGAGGAGCGTCATCTATATGCCACCACTAGCCCATACCTTTCCATGGGGGGGGAGGGTCATCTATGTGCCACCACTAGCCCATACCTTTCCATGGGTGGAGCGTCATCTACGTGCCACCACTAGCCCATACCTTTCCATGGGTGGAGCGTCATCTATGTGCCACCACTAGCCCATACCTTTCCATGGGTGGAGCGTCATCTACGTGCCACCACTAGCCCATACCTTTCCATGGGGGGAGCGTCATCTATGTGCCACCACTAGCCCATACCTTTCCATGGGGGGAGCGTCATCTACGTGCCACCACTAGCCCATACCTTTCCATGGGAGGAGCGTCATCTACGTGCCACCACTAGCCCATACCTTTCCATGGGGGAAGCGTCATCTATATGCAACTACTAGCCCATACCTTTCAATGGGAGAAGCGTCATCTACTTGCCACCACTAGCCCATACCTTTCCATGGGAGAAGCGTCATCTACTTGCCACCACTAGCCCATACCTTTCCATGGGAGGAGCGTCATCTATATGCCACCACTAGCCCATACGTTTCCATGGGAGGAGCATCACCTATGTGCCACCACTAGCCCATACCTTTCAATGGGAGGAGGGTCATCAATGTGCCACCACTAGCCCATACCTTTCCATGGGGGGAGCGTCATCTATGTGCCACCACTAGCCCATACCTTTCCATGGGGGGAGCGTCATCTATATGCAACTACTAGCCCATACCTTTCCATGGGTGGAGCGTCATCTATATGCCACCACTAGCCCATACCTTTCTATGGGAGGAGCGTCACCTACATGCCAGCAATAGCCCATACCTTTTCATGGGAGAAGTGTCATCTATGTGTCACCACTAGCCCATACCTTTCCATTAGAGGAGCATCATCTATGTGCCACCACTAGCCCATACCTTTCCATAGGTAGAGCATCATCTATGTGTCACCACTGGCCCATACCTTTCCATGGGAGGAGGGTCATCTACGTGCCACCACTAGCCCATACCTTTCCATGTGAGGAGGGTCATCTACGTGCCACCACTAGCCCATACCTTTCCATGGGAGGAGCGTCATCTACGTGCCACCACTAGCCCATACCTTTCCATGGGAGGAGCGTCATCTACGTGCCACCACTAGCCCATACCTTTCCATGGGGGGAGCGTCATCTATGTGCCACCACTAGCCCATACCTTTCCATGGGGGGAGCGTCATCTATGTGCCACCACTAGCCCATACCTTTCCATGGGGGGAGCGTCATCTATATGCAACTACTAGCCCATACCTTTCCATGGGTGGAGCGTCATCTACGTGCCACCACTAGCCCATACCTTTCCATGGGAGGAGCGTCATCTACGTGCCACCACTAGCCCATACCTTTCCATGGGTGGAGGGTCATCTATATGCAACTACTAGCCCATACCTTTCAATGGGAGAAGCGTCATCTACTTGCCACCACTAGCCCATACCTTTCCATGGGGTGGGGGTCATCTACGTGCCACCACTAGCCCATACCTTTCCATGGGAGAAGCGTCATCTACGTGCCACCACTAGCCCATACGTTTCCATGGGAGAAGCATAATCTACTTGCCACCACTAGCCCATACCTTTCCATGGGTGGAGCGTCATCTACGTGCCACCACTAGCCCATACCTTTCCATGGGAGGAGGGTCATCTATGTGCCACCACTAGTCCATACCTTTCCATGGGAGGAGCGTCATCTACGTGCCACCACTAGCCCATACCTTTCCATAGGTGGAGCATCATCTACGTGCCACCACTAGCCCATACCTTTCCATGGGAGGAGCATCACCTATGTGCCACCACTAGCCCATACCTTTCCATTGGTGGAGCGTCATCTACGTGCCACCACTAGCCCATACCTTTCCATGGGTGGAGCGTCATCTACGTGCCACCACTAGCCCATACCTTTCCATGGCTGGAGCGTCATCTACGTGCCACCACTAGCCCATACCTTTCCATGGGTGGAGCGTCATCTACGTGCCACCACTAGCCCATACCTTTCCATGGGTGGAGCGTCATCTATATGCCACCCCTAGCCCATACCTTTCCATGGGTGGAGCGTCAACTATGTGTCACCACTAGCCCATACCTTTCCATTGGTGGAGCATCATCTATATGCCACCACTAGCCCATACCTTTCCATAGGTGGAGCATCATCTATATGCCACCACTAGCCCATACTTTTCCATAGGTGGAGCATCATCCATACGCCACCACTAGCCCATACCTTTCCATAGGTAGAGCATCATCTATGGGTCACCACTGGCCCATACCTTTTCATTTGAAAAGAGTCATTTACGTGCCACCACTAGCCCATACTTTTCCATGGGAGGAGCGTCATCTACGTGCCACCACTAGCCCATACCTTTCCATGGGTGGAGGGTCATCTATATGCAACTACTAGCCCATACCTTTCAATGGAAGAAGCGTCATCTACTTGCCACCACTAGCCCATACCTTTCCATGGGGTGAGGGTCATTTACGTGCCACCACTAGTCCATACCTTTCCATGGGAGGAGCGTCATCTACGTGCCACCACTAGCCCATACCTTTCCATGGGAGGAGCGTCATCTATGTGCCACCACTAGACCATACCTTTCAATGGGAGAAGCGTCATCTACTTGCCACCACTAGCCCATACCTTTCAATGGGAGAAGCGTCATCTATGTGCCACCACTAGCCCATACCTTTCCATGGGGTGAGGGTCATTTACGTGCCACCACTAGTCCATACCTTTCCATGGGAGGAGCGTCATCTACGTGCCACCACTAGCCCATACCTTTCCATGGGAGGAGCGTCATCTATGTGCCACCACTAGACCATACCTTTCAATGGGAGAAGCGTCATCTACTTGCCACCACTAGCCCATACCTTTTCATGGGGGGAGCGTCATCTATGTGCCACCACTAGCCCATACCTTTCCATGCGAGGAGCGACATCTACGTGCCACCACTAGCCCATACCTTTCCATGGGGGGAGCGTCATCTATATGCAACTACTAGCCCATACCTTTCAATGGGAGAAGCGTCATCTACTTGCCACCACTAGCCCATGCCTTTCCATGGGTGGAGCGTCATCTACGTGCCACCACTAGCCCATACCTTTCCATGGGTGGAGGGTCATCTATATGCAACTACTAGCCCATACCTTTCAATGGGAGAAGCGTCATCTACTTGCCACCACTAGCCCATACCTTTCCATGGGGTGAGAGTCATCTACGTGCCACCACTAGCCCATACCTTTCCATGGGAGAAGCGTCATCTACGTGCCACCACTAGCCCATACGTTTTCATGGGGGGAGCGTCATCTATGTGCCACCACTAGCCCATACTTTTCCATGGGTGGAGCGTCATCTACGTGCCACCACTAGCCCATACCTTTCCATGGGAGAAGCGTCATCTACGTGCCACCACTAGCCCATACGTTTTCATGGGGGGAGCGTCATCTATGTGCCACCACTAGCCCATACCTTTCCATGGGAGAAGCGTCATCTACGTGCCACCACTAGCCCATACGTTTTCATGGGGGGAGCGTCATCTATGTGCCACCACTAGCCCATACCTTTCCATGGGTGGAGCGTCATCTACGTGCCACCACTAGTCCATACCTTTCCATGGGAGGAGCGTCATCTACGTGCCACCACTAGCCCATACCTTTCCATAGGTGGAGCATCATCTACGTGCCACCACTAGCCCATACCTTTCCATGGGAGGAGCATCACCTATGTGCCACCACTAGCCCATACCTTTCCATTGGTGGAGCGTCATCTACGTGCCACCACTAGCCCATACCTTTCCATGGGAGGAGCGTCATCTACGTGCCACCACTAGCCCATACCTTTCCATGGGTGGAGCGTCATCTACGTGCCACCACTAGCCCATACCTTTCCATGGGTGGAGCGTCATCTACGTGCCACCACTAGCCCATACCTTTCCATGGGTGGAGCGTCATCTACGTGCCACCACTAGCCCATACCTTTCCATGGGTGGAGCGTCATCTATATGCCACCACTAGCCCATACCTTTCCATGGGTGGAGCGTCATCTATGTGTCACCACTAGCCCATACCTTTCCATAGGTGGAGCATCATCTATATGCCACCACTAGCCCATACTTTTCCATAGGTGGAGCATCATCTATGGGTCACCACTGGCCCATACCTTTTCATTTGAAAAGAGTCATTTACGTGCCACCACTAGCCCATACCTTTCCATGGGTGGAGCGTCATCTACGTGCCACCACTAGCCCATACCTTTCCATGGGTGGAGCGTCATCTACGTGCCACCACTAGCCCATACCTTTCCATGGGTGGAGCGTCATCTATGTGTCACCACTAGCCCATACCTTTCCATAGGTGGAGCATCATCTATATGCCACCACTAGCCCATACTTTTCCATAGGTGGAGCATCATCTATGGGTCACCACTGGCCCATACCTTTTCATTTGAAAAGAGTCATTTACGTGCCACCACTAGCCCATACCTTTCAATGGGAGAAGCGTCATCTACTTGCCACCACTAGCCCATACCTTTTCATGGGGGGAGCGTCATCTATGTGCCACCACTAGCCCATACCTTTCCATGGGAGGAGCGACATCTACGTGCCACCACTAGCCCATACCTTTCCATGGGGGGAGCGTCTTCTATATGCAACTACTAGCCCATACCTTTCAATGGGAGAAGCGTCATCTACTTGCCACCACTAGCCCATGCCTTTCCATGGGTGGAGCGTCATCTACGTGCCACCACTAGCCCATACCTTTCCATGGGTGGAGGGTCATCTATATGCAACTACTAGCCCATACCTTTCAATGGGAGAAGCGTCATCTACTTGCCACCACTAGCCCATACGTTTCCATGGGTGGAGCGTCATCTACTTGCCACCACTAGCCCATACCTTTTCATGGGGGGAGCGTCATCTATGTGCCACCACTAGCCCATACCTTTCCATGGGGGGAGCGTCATCTACGTGCCACCACTAGCCCATACCTTTCCATGGGGGAAGCGTCATCTATATGCAACTACTAGCCCATACCTTTCAATGGGAGAAGCGTCATCTACTTGCCACCACTAGCCCATACCTTTCCATGGGTGGAGCGTCATCTACGTGCCACCACTAGCCCATACCTTTCCATGGGAGGAGCGTCATCTATATGCCACCACTAGCCCATACCTTTCCATGGGAGGAGCGTCATCTACGTGCCACCACTAGCCCATACCTTTCCATGGGTGGAGGGTCATCTATATGCAACTACTAGCCCATACCTTTCAATGGGAGAAGCGTCATCTACTTGCCACCACTAGCCCATACCTTTCCATGGGAGGAGCGTCATCTATATGCCACCACTAGCCCATACCTTTCAATGGGAGGAGGGTCATCTATGTGCCACCACTAGCCCATACCTTTCCATGGGGGGAGCGTCATCTATGTGCCACCACTAGCCCATACCTTTCCATGGGGGGAGCGTCATCTATGTGCCACCACTAGCCCATACCTTTCCATGGGGGGAGCGTCTTCTACGTGCCACCACTAGCCCATACCTTTCCATGGGGGGAGCGTCATCTACGTGCCACCACTAGCCCATACCTTTCCATGGGGGGAGCGTCATCTACGTGCCACCACTAGCCCATACCTTTCCATGTGAGGAGGGTCATCTACGTGCCACCACTAGCCCATACCTTTCCATGTGAGGAGGGTCATCTACGTGCCACCACTAGCCCATACCTTTCCATGGGATGAGCGTCATCTACGTGCCACCACTAGCCCATACCTTTCCATGTGAGGAGGGTCATCTACGTGCCACCACTAGCCCATACCTTTCCATGGGAGGAGCGTCATCTACGTGCCACCACTAGCCCATACCTTTCCATGGGAGGAACGTCATCTACGTGCCACCACTAGCCCATACCTTTCCATGGGGGGAGCGTCATCTATGTGCCACCACTAGCCCATACCTTTCCATGGGGGGAGCGTCATCTATGTGCCACCACTAGCCCATACCTTTCAATGGGGGGAGCGTCATCTATATGCAACTACTAGCCCATACCTTTCCATGGGTGGAGCGTCATCTATATGCCACCACTAGCCCATACCTTTCTATGGGAGGAGCGTCACCTACATGCCAGCAATAGCCCATACCTTTTCATGGGAGAAGTGTCATCTATGTGTCACCACTAGCCCATACCTTTCCATTAGAGGAGCATCATCTATGTGCCACCACTAGCCCATACCTTTCCATAGGTAGAGCATCATCTATGTGTCACCACTGGCCCATACCTTTCCATGGGAGGAGGGTCATCTACGTGCCATCACTAGCCCATACCTTTCCATGGGACGAGCGTCATCTACGTGCCACCACTAGCCCATACCTTTCCATGGGGGGAGGGTCATCTACATGCCACCACTAGCCCATACCTTTCCATGGGAGAAGCCTAATCTACGTGCAACTACTAGCCCATACCTTTCCATGGGAGGAGGGTCATCTACGTGCCACCACTAGCCCATACCTTTCCATGCGAGGAGGATCATCTACTTGCCACCACTAGCCCATACCTTTCCATGGGATGAGCGTCATCTACGTGCCACCACTAGCCCATACCTTTCCATGTGAGGAGGGTCATCTACGTGCCACCACTAGCCCATACCTTTCCATGGGAGGAGCGTCATCTACGTGCCACCACTAGCCCATACCTTTCCATGGGAGGAGCGTCATCTACGTGCCACCACTAGCCCATACCTTTCCATGGGGGGAGCGTCATCTATGTGCCACCACTAGCCCATACCTTTCCATGGGGGGAGCGTCATCTATGTGCCACCACTAGCCCATACCTTTCCATGTGGGGAGCGTCATCTATATGCAACTACTAGCCCATACCTTTCAATGGGAGAAGCGTCATCTACTTGCCACCACTAGCCCATACCTTTCCATAGGTGGAGCGTCATCTACGTGCCACCACTAGCCCATACCTTTCCATGGGAGGAGCGTCATCTACGTGCCACCACTAGCCCATACCTTTCAATGGGAGAAGCGTCATCTACTTGCCACCACTAGCCCATACCTTTCCATGGGAGGAGCGACATCTACGTGCCACCACTAGCCCATACCTTTCCATGGGAGGAGCGTCATCTACGTGCCACCACTAGCCCATACCTTTCAATGGGAGAAGCGTCATCTACTTGCCACCACTAGCCCATACCTTTTCATGGGGGGAGCGTCATCTACGTGCCACCACTAGCCCATACCTTTCAATGGGAGAAGCGTCATCTACGTGCCACCACTAGCCCATACCTTTCCATGGGAGGAGCGACATCTACGTGCCACCACTAGCCCATACCTTTCCATGGGGGGAGCGTCATCTATATGCAACTACTAGCCCATACCTTTCAATGGGAGAAGCGTCATCTACTTGCCACCACTAGCCCATGCCTTTCCATGGGTGGAGGGTCATCTATATGCAACTACTAGCCCATACCTTTCAATGGGAGAAGCGTCATCTACTTGCCACCACTAGCCCATACCTTTCCATGGGTGGAGCGTCATCTATATGCCACCACTAGCCCATACGTTTCCATGGGTGGAGCGTCATCTACTTGCCACCACTAGCCCATACCTTTTCATTGGGGGAGCGTCATCTATGTGCCACCACTAGCCCATACCTTTCCATGGGGGGAGCGTCATCTACTTGCCACCACTAGCCCATACCTTTTCATTGGGGGAGCGTCATCTATGTGCCACCACTAGCCCATACGTTTCCATGGGTGGAGCGTCATCTACTTGCCACCACTAGCCCATACCTTTTCATTGGGGGAGCGTCATCTATGTGCCACCACTAGCCCATACCTTTCCATGGGGGAAGCGTCATCTATATGCAACTACTAGCCCATACCTTTCAATGGGAGAAGCGTCATCTACTTGCCACCACTAGCCCATACCTTTCCATGGGTGGAGCGTCATCTACGTGCCACCACTAGCCCATACCTTTCCATGGGAGGAGCGTCATCTACGTGCCACCACTAGCCCATACCTTTCCATGGGTGGAGCGTCATCTACGTGCCACCACTAGCCCATACCTTTCCATGGGGGAAGCGTCATCTATATGCAACTACTAGCCCATACCTTTCAATGGGAGAAGCGTCATCTACTTGCCACCACTAGCCCATACCTTTCCATGGGAGGAGCGTCATCTATATGCCACCACTAGCCCATACGTTTCCATGGGAGGAGCATCACCTATGTGCCACCACTAGCCCATACCTTTCAATGGGAGGAGGGTCATCTATGTGCCACCACTAGCCCATACCTTTCCATGGGGGGAGCGTCATCTATGTGCCACCACTAGCCCATACCTTTCCATGGGGGGAGCGTCATCTATGTGCCACCACTAGCCCATACCTTTCCATGGGGGGAGCGTCATCTACGTGCCACCACTAGCCCATACCTTTCCATGGGGGGAGCGTCATCTATATGCAACTACTAGCCCATACCTTTCCATGGGTGGAGCGTCATCTATATGCCACCACTAGCCCATACCTTTCTATGGGAGGAGCGTCACCTACATGCCAGCAATAGCCCATACCTTTTCATGGGAGAAGTGTCATCTATGTGTCACCACTAGCCCATACCTTTCCATAGGTGGAGCATCATCTATATGCCACCACTAGCCCATACTTTTCCATAGGTGGAGCATCATCCATACGCCACCACTAGCCCATACCTTTCCATAGGTAGAGCATCATCTATGGGTCACCACTGGCCCATACCTTTTCATTTGAAAAGAGTCATTTACGTGCCACCACTAGCCCATACTTTTCCATGGGAGGAGCGTCATCTACGTGCCACCACTAGCCCATACCTTTCCATGGGTGGAGGGTCATCTATATGCAACTACTAGCCCATACCTTTCAATGGAAGAAGCGTCATCTACTTGCCACCACTAGCCCATACCTTTCCATGGGGTGAGGGTCATTTACGTGCCACCACTAGTCCATACCTTTCCATGGGAGGAGCGTCATCTACGTGCCACCACTAGCCCATACCTTTCCATGGGAGGAGCGTCATCTATGTGCCACCACTAGACCATACCTTTCAATGGGAGAAGCGTCATCTACTTGCCACCACTAGCCCATACCTTTCAATGGGAGAAGCGTCATCTATGTGCCACCACTAGCCCATACCTTTCCATGGGGTGAGGGTCATTTACGTGCCACCACTAGTCCATACCTTTCCATGGGAGGAGCGTCATCTACGTGCCACCACTAGCCCATACCTTTCCATGGGAGGAGCGTCATCTATGTGCCACCACTAGACCATACCTTTCAATGGGAGAAGCGTCATCTACTTGCCACCACTAGCCCATACCTTTTCATGGGGGGAGCGTCATCTATGTGCCACCACTAGCCCATACCTTTCCATGCGAGGAGCGACATCTACGTGCCACCACTAGCCCATACCTTTCCATGGGGGGAGCGTCATCTATATGCAACTACTAGCCCATACCTTTCAATGGGAGAAGCGTCATCTACTTGCCACCACTAGCCCATACCTTTCCATGGGGTGAGAGTCATCTACGTGCCACCACTAGCCCATACCTTTCCATGGGAGAAGCGTCATCTACGTGCCACCACTAGCCCATACGTTTTCATGGGGGGAGCGTCATCTATGTGCCACCACTAGCCCATACTTTTCCATGGGTGGAGCGTCATCTACGTGCCACCACTAGCCCATACCTTTCCATGGGAGAAGCGTCATCTACGTGCCACCACTAGCCCATACGTTTTCATGGGGGGAGCGTCATCTATGTGCCACCACTAGCCCATACCTTTCCATGGGAGAAGCGTCATCTACGTGCCACCACTAGCCCATACGTTTTCATGGGGGGAGCGTCATCTATGTGCCACCACTAGCCCATACCTTTCCATGGGTGGAGCGTCATCTACGTGCCACCACTAGTCCATACCTTTCCATGGGAGGAGCGTCATCTACGTGCCACCACTAGCCCATACCTTTCCATAGGTGGAGCATCATCTACGTGCCACCACTAGCCCATACCTTTCCATGGGAGGAGCATCACCTATGTGCCACCACTAGCCCATACCTTTCCATTGGTGGAGCGTCATCTACGTGCCACCACTAGCCCATACCTTTCCATGGGAGGAGCGTCATCTACGTGCCACCACTAGCCCATACCTTTCCATGGGTGGAGCGTCATCTACGTGCCACCACTAGCCCATACCTTTCCATGGGTGGAGCGTCATCTACGTGCCACCACTAGCCCATACCTTTCCATGGGTGGAGCGTCATCTACGTGCCACCACTAGCCCATACCTTTCCATGGGTGGAGCGTCATCTATATGCCACCACTAGCCCATACCTTTCCATGGGTGGAGCGTCATCTATGTGTCACCACTAGCCCATACCTTTCCATAGGTGGAGCATCATCTATATGCCACCACTAGCCCATACTTTTCCATAGGTGGAGCATCATCTATGGGTCACCACTGGCCCATACCTTTTCATTTGAAAAGAGTCATTTACGTGCCACCACTAGCCCATACCTTTCCATGGGTGGAGCGTCATCTACGTGCCACCACTAGCCCATACCTTTCCATGGGTGGAGCGTCATCTACGTGCCACCACTAGCCCATACCTTTCCATGGGTGGAGCGTCATCTATGTGTCACCACTAGCCCATACCTTTCCATAGGTGGAGCATCATCTATATGCCACCACTAGCCCATACTTTTCCATAGGTGGAGCATCATCTATGGGTCACCACTGGCCCATACCTTTTCATTTGAAAAGAGTCATTTACGTGCCACCACTAGCCCATACCTTTCAATGGGAGAAGCGTCATCTACTTGCCACCACTAGCCCATACCTTTTCATGGGGGGAGCGTCATCTATGTGCCACCACTAGCCCATACCTTTCCATGGGAGGAGCGACATCTACGTGCCACCACTAGCCCATACCTTTCCATGGGGGGAGCGTCTTCTATATGCAACTACTAGCCCATACCTTTCAATGGGAGAAGCGTCATCTACTTGCCACCACTAGCCCATGCCTTTCCATGGGTGGAGCGTCATCTACGTGCCACCACTAGCCCATACCTTTCCATGGGTGGAGGGTCATCTATATGCAACTACTAGCCCATACCTTTCAATGGGAGAAGCGTCATCTACTTGCCACCACTAGCCCATACGTTTCCATGGGTGGAGCGTCATCTACTTGCCACCACTAGCCCATACCTTTTCATGGGGGGAGCGTCATCTATGTGCCACCACTAGCCCATACCTTTCCATGGGGGGAGCGTCATCTACGTGCCACCACTAGCCCATACCTTTCCATGGGGGAAGCGTCATCTATATGCAACTACTAGCCCATACCTTTCAATGGGAGAAGCGTCATCTACTTGCCACCACTAGCCCATACCTTTCCATGGGTGGAGCGTCATCTACGTGCCACCACTAACCCATACCTTTCCATGGGAGGAGCGTCATCTATATGCCACCACTAGCCCATACCTTTCCATGGGAGGAGCGTCATCTACGTGCCACCACTAGCCCATACCTTTCCATGGGTGGAGGGTCATCTATATGCAACTACTAGCCCATACCTTTCAATGGGAGAAGCGTCATCTACTTGCCACCACTAGCCCATACCTTTCCATGGGAGGAGCGTCATCTATATGCCACCACTAGCCCATACCTTTCAATGGGAGGAGGGTCATCTATGTGCCACCACTAGCCCATACCTTTCCATGGGGGGAGCGTCATCTATGTGCCACCACTAGCCCATACCTTTCCATGGGGGGAGCGTCATCTATGTGCCACCACTAGCCCATACCTTTCCATGGGGGGAGCGTCTTCTACGTGCCACCACTAGCCCATACCTTTCCATGGGGGGAGCGTCATCTACGTGCCACCACTAGCCCATACCTTTCCATGGGGGGAGCGTCATCTACGTGCCACCACTAGCCCATACCTTTCCATGTGAGGAGGGTCATCTACGTGCCACCACTAGCCCATACCTTTCCATGTGAGGAGGGTCATCTACGTGCCACCACTAGCCCATACCTTTCCATGGGATGAGCGTCATCTACGTGCCACCACTAGCCCATACCTTTCCATGTGAGGAGGGTCATCTACGTGCCACCACTAGCCCATACCTTTCCATGGGAGGAGCGTCATCTACGTGCCACCACTAGCCCATACCTTTCCATGGGAGGAACGTCATCTACGTGCCACCACTAGCCCATACCTTTCCATGGGGGGAGCGTCATCTATGTGCCACCACTAGCCCATACCTTTCCATGGGGGGAGCGTCATCTATGTGCCACCACTAGCCCATACCTTTCCATGGGGGGAGCGTCATCTATATGCAACTACTAGCCCATACCTTTCCATGGGTGGAGCGTCATCTATATGCCACCACTAGCCCATACCTTTCTATGGGAGGAGCGTCACCTACATGCCAGCAATAGCCCATACCTTTTCATGGGAGAAGTGTCATCTATGTGTCACCACTAGCCCATACCTTTCCATTAGAGGAGCATCATCTATGTGCCACCACTAGCCCATACCTTTCCATAGGTAGAGCATCATCTATGTGTCACCACTGGCCCATACCTTTCCATGGGAGGAGGGTCATCTACGTGCCATCACTAGCCCATACCTTTCCATGGGACGAGCGTCATCTACGTGCCACCACTAGCCCATACCTTTCCATGGGGGGAGGGTCATCTACATGCCACCACTAGCCCATACCTTTCCATGGGAGAAGCCTAATCTACGTGCAACTACTAGCCCATACCTTTCCATGGGAGGAGGGTCATCTACGTGCCACCACTAGCCCATACCTTTCCATGCGAGGAGGATCATCTACTTGCCACCACTAGCCCATACCTTTCCATGGGATGAGCGTCATCTACGTGCCACCACTAGCCCATACCTTTCCATGTGAGGAGGGTCATCTACGTGCCACCACTAGCCCATACCTTTCCATGGGAGGAGCGTCATCTACGTGCCACCACTAGCCCATACCTTTCCATGGGAGGAGCGTCATCTACGTGCCACCACTAGCCCATACCTTTCCATGGGGGGAGCGTCATCTATGTGCCACCACTAGCCCATACCTTTCCATGTGGGGAGCGTCATCTATGTGCCACCACTAGCCCATACCTTTCCATGGGGGGAGCGTCATCTATATGCAACTACTAGCCCATACCTTTCAATGGGAGAAGCGTCATCTACTTGCCACCACTAGCCCATACCTTTCCATAGGTGGAGCGTCATCTACGTGCCACCACTAGCCCATACCTTTCCATGGGAGGAGCGTCATCTACGTGCCACCACTAGCCCATACCTTTCAATGGGAGAAGCGTCATCTACTTGCCACCACTAGCCCATACCTTTCCATGGGAGGAGCGACATCTACGTGCCACCACTAGCCCATACCTTTCCATGGGAGGAGCGTCATCTACGTGCCACCACTAGCCCATACCTTTCAATGGGAGAAGCGTCATCTACTTGCCACCACTAGCCCATACCTTTTCATGGGGGGAGCGTCATCTATGTGCCACCACTAGCCCATACCTTTCCATGGGAGGAGCGACATCTACGTGCCACCACTAGCCCATACCTTTCCATGGGGGGAGCGTCATCTATATGCAACTACTAGCCCATACCTTTCAATGGGAGAAGCGTCATCTACTTGCCACCACTAGCCCATGCCTTTCCATGGGTGGAGGGTCATCTATATGCAACTACTAGCCCATACCTTTCAATGGGAGAAGCGTCATCTACTTGCCACCACTAGCCCATACCTTTCCATGGGTGGAGCGTCATCTATATGCCACCACTAGCCCATACGTTTCCATGGGTGGAGCGTCATCTACTTGCCACCACTAGCCCATACCTTTTCATTGGGGGAGCGTCATCTATGTGCCACCACTAGCCCATACCTTTCCATGGGGGGAGCGTCATCTACGTGCCACCACTAGCCCATACCTTTCCATGGGGGAAGCGTCATCTATATGCAACTACTAGCCCATACCTTTCAATGGGAGAAGCGTCATCTACTTGCCACCACTAGCCCATACCTTTCCATGGGTGGAGCGTCATCTACGTGCCACCACTAGCCCATACCTTTCCATGGGAGGAGCGTCATCTACGTGCCACCACTAACCCATACCTTTCCATGGGTGGAGCGTCATCTACGTGCCACCACTAGCCCATACCTTTCCATGGGGGAAGCGTCATCTATATGCAACTACTAGCCCATACCTTTCAATGGGAGAAGCGTCATCTACTTGCCACCACTAGCCCATACCTTTCCATGGGAGGAGCGTCATCTATATGCCACCACTAGCCCATACGTTTCCATGGGAGGAGCATCACCTATGTGCCACCACTAGCCCATACCTTTCAATGGGAGGAGGGTCATCTATGTGCCACCACTAACCCATACCTTTCCATGGGGGGAGCGTCATCTATGTGCCACCACTAGCCCATACCTTTCCATGGGGGGAGCGTCATCTATGTGCCACCACTAGCCCATACCTTTCCATGGGGGGAGCGTCATCTACGTGCCACCACTAGCCCATACCTTTCCATGGGGGGAGCGTCATCTATATGCAACTACTAGCCCATACCTTTCCATGGGTGGAGCGTCATCTATATGCCACCACTAGCCCATACCTTTCTATGGGAGGAGCGTCACCTACATGCCAGCAATAGCCCATACCCTTTCATGGGAGAAGTGTCATCTATGTGTCACCACTAGCCCATACCTTTCCATAGGTAGAGCATCATCTATGTGTCACCACTGGCCCATACCTTTCCATGGGAGGAGGGTCATCTACGTGCCATCACTAGCCCATACCTTTCCATGGGACGAGCGTCATCTACGTGCCACCACTAGCCCATACCTTTCCATGGGGGGAGGGTCATCTACATGCCACCACTAGCCCATACCTTTCCATGGGAGGAGCGTCATCTACTTGCCACCACTAGCCCATACCTTTCCATGGGATGAGCGTCATCTACGTGCCACCACTAGCCCATACCTTTCCATGTGAGGAGGGTCATCTACGTGCCACCACTAGCCCATACCTTTCCATGGGAGGAGCGTCATCTACGTGCCACCACTAGCCCATACCTTTCCATGGGAGGAGCGTCATCTACGTGCCACCACTAGCCCATACCTTTCCATGGGGGGAGCGTCATCTATGTGCCACCACTAGCCCATACCTTTCCATGGGGGGAGCGTCATCTATGTGCCACCACTAGCCCATACCTTTCCATGGGGGGAGCGTCATCTATATGCAACTACTAGCCCATACCTTTCAATGGGAGAAGCGTCATCTACTTGCCACCACTAGCCCATACCTTTCCATAGGTGGAGCGTCATCTACGTGCCACCACTAGCCCATACCTTTCCATGGGAGGAGCGTCATCTACGTGCCACCACTAGCCCATACCTTTCCATGGGTGGAGGGTCATCTATATGCAACTACTAGCCCATACCTTTCAATGGGAGAAGCGTCATCTACTTGCCACCACTAGCCCATACCTTTCCATGGGGTGAGGGTCATCTACGTGCCTCCACTAGCCCATACCTCTCCATGGGAGGAGCGTCATCTACGTGCCACCACTAGCCCATACCTTTCCATGGGTGGAGGGTCATCTATATGCAACTACTAGCCCATACCTTTCAATGGGAGAAGCGTCATCTACTTGCCACCACTAGCCCATACCTTTCCATGGGGTGAGGGTCATCTACGTGCCACCACTAGCCCATACCTTTCCATGGGAGGAGCGTCATCTACGTGCCACCACTAGCCCATACCTTTCCATGGGTGGAGGGTCATCTATATGCAACTACTAGCCCATACCTTTCAATGGGGGGAGCGTCATCTATGTGCCACCACTAGCCCATACCTTTCCATGGGAGGAGCGTCATCTATATGCCACCACTAGCCCATACGTTTCCATGGGAGGAGCATCACCTATGTGCCACCACTAGCCCATACCTTTCAATGGGAGGAGGGTCATCTATGTGCCACCACTAGCCCATACCTTTCCATGGGGGGAGCGTCATCTATGTGCCACCACTAGCCCATACCTTTCCATGGGGGGAGCGTCATCTACGTGCCACCACTAGCCCATACCTTTCCATGGGGGGAGCGTCATCTATATGCAACTACTAGCCCATACCTTTCCATGGGTGGAGCGTCATCTATATGCCACCACAAGCCCATACCTTTCTATGGGAGGAGCGTCACCTACATGCCAGCAATAGCCCATACCTTTTCATGGGAGAAGTGTCATCTATGTGTCACCACTAGCCCATACCTTTCCATTAGAGGAGCATCATCTATGTGCCACCACTAGCCCATACCTTTCCATAGGTAGAGCATCATCTATGTGTCACCACTGGCCCATACCTTTCCATGGGAGGAGGGTCATCTACGTGCCATCACTAGCCCATACCTTTCCATGGGACGAGCGTCATCTACGTGCCACCACTAGCCCATACCTTTCCATGGGGGGAGGGTCATCTACATGCCACCACTAGCCCATACCTTTCCATGGGAGAAGCCTAATCTACGTGCAACTACTAGCCCATACCTTTCCATGGGAGGAGGGTCATCTACGTGCCATCACTAGCCCATACCTTTCCATGGGACGAGCGTCATCTACGTGCCACCACTAGCCCATACCTTTCCATGGGGGGAGGGTCATCTACATGCCACCACTAGCCCATACCTTTCCATGGGAGAAGCCTAATCTACGTGCAACTACTAGCCCATACCTTTCCATGGGAGGAGCGTCATCTACTTGCCACCACTAGCCCATACCTTTCCATGGGATGAGCGTCATCTACGTGCCACCACTAGCCCATACCTTTCCATGTGAGGAGGGTCATCTACGTGCCACCACTAGCCCATACCTTTCCATGGGAGGAGCGTCATCT
This sequence comes from Anomaloglossus baeobatrachus, assembly GCF_048569485.1. NCBI lineage: Eukaryota > Metazoa > Chordata > Amphibia > Anura > Aromobatidae > Anomaloglossus > Anomaloglossus baeobatrachus. The sequence goes on from NC_134355.1 coordinate 679,669,553, forward strand.
ACGTGCCACCACTAGCCCATACCTTTCCATGGGAGGAGCGTCATCTACGTGCCACCACTAGCCCATACCTTTCCATGGGGGGAGCGTCATCTAAGTGTCACCACTAGCCCATACCTTTCCATGGGAGGAGCGACATCTACGTGCCACCACTAGCCCATACCTTTCCATGGGGGGAGCGTCATCTATATGCAACTACTAGCCCATACCTTTCAATGGGAGAAGCGTCATCTACTTGCCACCACTAGCCCATACCTTTCCATAGGTGGAGCGTCATCTACGTGCCACCACTAGCCCATACCTTTCCATGGGAGGAGCGTCATCTACGTGCCACCACTAGCCCATACCTTTCCATGGGTGGAGGGTCATCTATATGCAACTACTAGCCCATACCTTTCAATGGGAGAAGCGTCATCTACTTGCCACCACTAGCCCATACCTTTCCATGGGAGGAGGGTCATCTATGTGCCACCACTAGTCCATACCTTTCCATGGGAGGAGCATCATCTACGTGCCACCACTAGCCCATACCTTTCCATAGGTGGAGCGTCATCTACTTGCCACCACTAGCCCATACCTTTCCATGGGAGGAGCATCACCTATGTGCCACCACTAGCCCATACCTTTCCATGGGAGGAGCATCATCTACTTGCCACCACTAGCCCATACCTTTCCATTGGTGGAGCGTCATCTACGTGCCACCACTAGCCCATACCTTTCCATGGGAGGAGCGTCATCTACGTGCCACCACTAGCCCATACCTTTCCATGGGTGGAGCGTCATCTACGTGCCACCACTAGCCCATACCTTTCCATGGGAGGAGCGTCATCTACGTGCCACCACTAGCCCATACCTTTCCATGGGTGGAGCGTCATCTACGTGCCACCACTAGCCCATACCTTTCCATGGGTGGAGCGTCATCTACGTGCCACCACTAGCCCATACCTTTCCATGGGTGGAGCGTCATCTATATGCCACCACTAGCCCATACCTTTCCATGGGTGGAGCGTCATCTATGTGTCACCACTAGCCCATACCTTTCCATAGGTGGAGCATCATCTATATGCCACCACTAGCCCATACTTTTCCATAGGTGGAGCATCATCCATACGCCACCACTAGCCCATACCTTTCCATAGGTAGAGCATCATCTATGGGTCACCACTGGCCCATACCTTTTCATTTGAAAAGAGTCATTTACGTGCCACCACTAGCCCATACCTTTCCATGGGAGGAGCGTCATCTACGTGCCACCACTAGCCCATACCTTTCCATGGGTGGAGGGTCATCTATATGCAACTACTAGCCCATACCTTTCAATGGGAGAAGCGTCATCTACTTGCCACCACTAGCCCATACCTTTCCATGGGGTGAGGGTCATCTACGTGCCACCACTAGCCCATACCTTTCCATGGGAGAAGCGTCATCTACGTGCCACCACTAGCCCATACGTTTCCATGGGAGAAGCATAATCTACTTGCCACCACTAGCCCATACCTTTCCATGGGTGGAGCGTCATCTACGTGCCACCACTAGCCCATACCTTTCCATGGGAGGAGGGTCATCTATGTGCCACCACTAGTCCATACCTTTCCATGGGAGGAGCGTCATCTACGTGCCACCACTAGCCCATACCTTTCCATAGGTGGAGCATCATCTACGTGCCACCACTAGCCCATACCTTTCCATGGGAGGAGCATCACCTATGTGCCACCACTAGCCCATACCTTTCCATTGGTGGAGCGTCATCTACGTGCCACCACTAGCCCATACCTTTCCATGGGAGGAGCGTCATCTACGTGCCACCACTAGCCCATACCTTTCCATGGGTGGAGCGTCATCTACGTGCCACCACTAGCCCATACCTTTCCATGGGTGGAGCGTCATCTACGTGCCACCACTAGCCCATACCTTTCCATGGGTGGAGCGTCATCTATATGCCACCACTAGCCCATACCTTTCCATGGGTGGAGCGTCATCTATGTGTCACCACTAGCCCATACCTTTCCATAGGTGGAGCATCATCTATATGCCACCACTAGCCCATACTTTTCCATAGGTGGAGCATCATCCATACGCCACCACTAGCCCATACCTTTCCATAGGTAGAGCATCATCTATGGGTCACCACTGGCCCATACCTTTTCATTTGAAAAGAGTCATTTACGTGCCACCACTAGTCCATACCTTTCCATGGGAGGAGCGTCATCTACGTGCCACCACTAGCCCATACCTTTCAATGGGAGAAGCGTCATCTACTTGCCACCACTAGCCCATACCTTTCCATGGGAGGAGGGTCATCTACGTGCCACCACTAGCCCATACCTTTCCATGGGTGGAGCGTCATCTACGTGCCACCACTAGCCCATACCTTTCCATGGGAGGAGGGTCATCTATGTGCCACCACTAGTCCATACCTTTCCATGGGAGGAGCGTCATCTACGTGCCACCACTAGCCCATACCTCTCCATGGGAGGAGCGTCATCTACGTGCCACCACTAGCCCATACCTTTCCATGGGTGGAGGGTCATCTATATGCAACTACTAGCCCATACCTTTCAATGGGAGAAGCGTCATCTACTTGCCACCACTAGCCCATACCTTTCCATGGGGTGAGGGTCATCTACGTGCCACCACTAGCCCATACCTTTCCATGGGAGGAGCGTCATCTACGTGCCACCACTAGCCCATACCTTTCCATGGGTGGAGGGTCATCTATATGCAACTACTAGCCCATACCTTTCAATGGGGGGAGCGTCATCTATGTGCCACCACTAGCCCATACCTTTCCATGGGAGGAGCGTCATCTATATGCCACCACTAGCCCATACGTTTCCATGGGAGGAGCATCACCTATGTGCCACCACTAGCCCATACCTTTCAATGGGAGGAGGGTCATCTATGTGCCACCACTAGCCCATACCTTTCCATGGGGGGAGCGTCATCTATGTGCCACCACTAGCCCATACCTTTCCATGGGGGGAGCGTCATCTACGTGCCACCACTAGCCCATACCTTTCCATGGGGGGAGCGTCATCTATATGCAACTACTAGCCCATACCTTTCCATGGGTGGAGCGTCATCTATATGCCACCACAAGCCCATACCTTTCTATGGGAGGAGCGTCACCTACATGCCAGCAATAGCCCATACCTTTTCATGGGAGAAGTGTCATCTATGTGTCACCACTAGCCCATACCTTTCCATTAGAGGAGCATCATCTATGTGCCACCACTAGCCCATACCTTTCCATAGGTAGAGCATCATCTATGTGTCACCACTGGCCCATACCTTTCCATGGGAGGAGGGTCATCTACGTGCCATCACTAGCCCATACCTTTCCATGGGACGAGCGTCATCTACGTGCCACCACTAGCCCATACCTTTCCATGGGGGGAGGGTCATCTACATGCCACCACTAGCCCATACCTTTCCATGGGAGAAGCCTAATCTACGTGCAACTACTAGCCCATACCTTTCCATGGGAGGAGGGTCATCTACGTGCCATCACTAGCCCATACCTTTCCATGGGACGAGCGTCATCTACGTGCCACCACTAGCCCATACCTTTCCATGGGGGGAGGGTCATCTACATGCCACCACTAGCCCATACCTTTCCATGGGAGAAGCCTAATCTACGTGCAACTACTAGCCCATACCTTTCCATGGGAGGAGCGTCATCTACTTGCCACCACTAGCCCATACCTTTCCATGGGATGAGCGTCATCTACGTGCCACCACTAGCCCATACCTTTCCATGTGAGGAGGGTCATCTACGTGCCACCACTAGCCCATACCTTTCCATGGGAGGAGCGTCATCTACGTGCCACCACTAGCCCATACCTTTCCATGGGAGGAGCGTCATCTACGTGCCACCACTAGCCCATACCTTTCCATGGGGGGAGCGTCATCTAAGTGTCACCACTAGCCCATACCTTTCCATGGGAGGAGCGACATCTACGTGCCACCACTAGCCCATACCTTTCCATGGGGGGAGCGTCATCTATATGCAACTACTAGCCCATACCTTTCAATGGGAGAAGCGTCATCTACTTGCCACCACTAGCCCATACCTTTCCATAGGTGGAGCGTCATCTACGTGCCACCACTAGCCCATACCTTTCCATGGGAGGAGCGTCATCTACGTGCCACCACTAGCCCATACCTTTCCATGGGTGGAGGGTCATCTATATGCAACTACTAGCCCATACCTTTCAATGGGAGAAGCGTCATCTACTTGCCACCACTAGCCCATACCTTTCCATGGGAGGAGGGTCATCTATGTGCCACCACTAGTCCATACCTTTCCATGGGAGGAGCATCATCTACGTGCCACCACTAGCCCATACCTTTCCATAGGTGGAGCGTCATCTACTTGCCACCACTAGCCCATACCTTTCCATGGGAGGAGCATCACCTATGTGCCACCACTAGCCCATACCTTTCCATGGGAGGAGCATCATCTACTTGCCACCACTAGCCCATACCTTTCCATTGGTGGAGCGTCATCTACGTGCCACCACTAGCCCATACCTTTCCATGGGAGGAGCGTCATCTACGTGCCACCACTAGCCCATACCTTTCCATGGGTGGAGCGTCATCTACGTGCCACCACTAGCCCATACCTTTCCATGGGAGGAGCGTCATCTACGTGCCACCACTAGCCCATACCTTTCCATGGGTGGAGCGTCATCTACGTGCCACCACTAGCCCATACCTTTCCATGGGTGGAGCGTCATCTACGTGCCACCACTAGCCCATACCTTTCCATGGGTGGAGCGTCATCTATATGCCACCACTAGCCCATACCTTTCCATGGGTGGAGCGTCATCTATGTGTCACCACTAGCCCATACCTTTCCATAGGTGGAGCATCATCTATATGCCACCACTAGCCCATACTTTTCCATAGGTGGAGCATCATCCATACGCCACCACTAGCCCATACCTTTCCATAGGTAGAGCATCATCTATGGGTCACCACTGGCCCATACCTTTTCATTTGAAAAGAGTCATTTACGTGCCACCACTAGCCCATACCTTTCCATGGGAGGAGCGTCATCTACGTGCCACCACTAGCCCATACCTTTCCATGGGTGGAGGGTCATCTATATGCAACTACTAGCCCATACCTTTCAATGGGAGAAGCGTCATCTACTTGCCACCACTAGCCCATACCTTTCCATGGGGTGAGGGTCATCTACGTGCCACCACTAGCCCATACCTTTCCATGGGAGAAGCGTCATCTACGTGCCACCACTAGCCCATACGTTTCCATGGGAGAAGCATAATCTACTTGCCACCACTAGCCCATACCTTTCCATGGGTGGAGCGTCATCTACGTGCCACCACTAGCCCATACCTTTCCATGGGAGGAGGGTCATCTATGTGCCACCACTAGTCCATACCTTTCCATGGGAGGAGCGTCATCTACGTGCCACCACTAGCCCATACCTTTCCATAGGTGGAGCATCATCTACGTGCCACCACTAGCCCATACCTTTCCATGGGAGGAGCATCACCTATGTGCCACCACTAGCCCATACCTTTCCATTGGTGGAGCGTCATCTACGTGCCACCACTAGCCCATACCTTTCCATGGGAGGAGCGTCATCTACGTGCCACCACTAGCCCATACCTTTCCATGGGTGGAGCGTCATCTACGTGCCACCACTAGCCCATACCTTTCCATGGGTGGAGCGTCATCTACGTGCCACCACTAGCCCATACCTTTCCATGGGTGGAGCGTCATCTATATGCCACCACTAGCCCATACCTTTCCATGGGTGGAGCGTCATCTATGTGTCACCACTAGCCCATACCTTTCCATAGGTGGAGCATCATCTATATGCCACCACTAGCCCATACTTTTCCATAGGTGGAGCATCATCCATACGCCACCACTAGCCCATACCTTTCCATAGGTAGAGCATCATCTATGGGTCACCACTGGCCCATACCTTTTCATTTGAAAAGAGTCATTTACGTGCCACCACTAGTCCATACCTTTCCATGGGAGGAGCGTCATCTACGTGCCACCACTAGCCCATACCTTTCAATGGGAGAAGCGTCATCTACTTGCCACCACTAGCCCATACCTTTCCATGGGAGGAGGGTCATCTACGTGCCACCACTAGCCCATACCTTTCCATGGGTGGAGCGTCATCTACGTGCCACCACTAGCCCATACCTTTCCATGGGAGGAGGGTCATCTATGTGCCACCACTAGTCCATACCTTTCCATGGGAGGAGCGTCATCTACGTGCCACCACTAGCCCATACCTTTCCATAGGTGGAGCATCATCTACGTGCCACCACTAGCCCATACCTTTCCATGGCTGGAGCGTCATCTACGTGCCACCACTAGCCCATACCTTTCCATGGGTGGAGCGTCATCTACGTGCCACCACTAGCCCATACCTTTCCATGGGTGGAGCGTCATCTATATGCCACCCCTAGCCCATACCTTTCCATGGGTGGAGCGTCATCTATGTGTCACCACTAGCCCATACCTTTCCATTGGTGGAGCATCATCTATATGCCACCACTAGCCCATACCTTTCCATAGGTGGAGCATCATCTATATGCCACCACTAGCCCATACTTTTCCATAGGTGGAGCATCATCCATACCCCACCACTAGCCCATACCTTTCCATAGGTAGAGCATCATCTATGGGTCACCACTGGCCCATACCTTTTCATTTGAAAAGAGTCATTTACGTGCCACCACTAGCCCATACTTTTCCATGGGAGGAGCGTCATCTACGTGCCACCACTAGCCCATACCTTTCAATGGAAGAAGCGTCATCTACTTGCCACCACTAGCCCATACCTTTCCATGGGGTGAGGGTCATTTACGTGCCACCACTAGTCCATACCTTTCCATGGGAGGAGCGTCATCTACGTGCCACCACTAGCCCATACCTTTCCATGGGAGGAGCGTCATCTATGTGCCACCACTAGCCCATACCTTTCAATGGGAGAAGCGTCATCTACTTGCCACCACTAGCCCATACCTTTCAATGGGAGAAGCGTCATCTACTTGCCACCACTAGCCCATACCTTTTCATGGGGGGAGCGTCATCTATGTGCCACCACTAGCCCATACCTTTCCATGCGAGGAGCGTCATCTACTTGCCACCACTAGCCCATGCCTTTCCATGGGGGGAGCGTCATCTATATGCAACTACTAGCCCATACCTTTCAATGGGAGAAGCGTCATCTACTTGCCACCACTAGCCCATGCCTTTCCATGGGTGGAGCGTCATCTACGTGCCACCACTAGCCCATGCCTTTCCATGGGTGGAGGGTCATCTATATGCAACTACTAGCCCATACCTTTCAATGGGAGAAGCGTCATCTACTTGCCACCACTAGCCCATACCTTTCCATGGGGTGAGAGTCATCTACGTGCCACCACTAGCCCATACCTTTCCATGGGAGAAGCGTCATCTACGTGCCACCACTAGCCCATACGTTTTCATGGGGGGAGCGTCATCTATGTGCCACCACTAGCCCATACCTTTCCATGGGTGGAGCGTCATCTACGTGCCACCACTAGCCCATACCTTTCCATGGGAGGAGGGTCATCTATGTGCCACCACTAGTCCATACCTTTCCATGGGAGGAGCGTCATCTACGTGCCACCACTAGCCCATACCTTTCCATAGGTGGAGCATCATCTACGTGCCACCACTAGCCCATACCTTTCCATGGGAGGAGCATCACCTATGTGCCACCACTAGCCCATACCTTTCCATTGGTGGAGCGTCATCTACGTGCCACCACTAGCCCATACCTTTCCATGGGAGGAGCGTCATCTACGTGCCACCACTAGCCCATACCTTTCCATGGGTGGAGCGTCATCTACGTGCCACCACTAGCCCATACCTTTCCATGGGTGGAGCGTCATCTACGTGCCACCACTAGCCCATACCTTTCCATGGGTGGAGCGTCATCTATATGCCACCACTAGCCCATACCTTTCCATGGGTGGAGCGTCATCTATGTGTCACCACTAGCCCATACCTTTCCATAGGTGGAGCATCATCTATATGCCACCACTAGCCCATACTTTTCCATAGGTGGAGCATCATCTATGGGTCACCACTGGCCCATACCTTTTCATTTGAAAAGAGTCATTTACGTGCCACCACTAGCCCATACCTTTCCATGGGTGGAGCGTCATCTACGTGCCACCACTAGCCCATACCTTTCCATGGGTGGAGCGTCATCTATGTGTCACCACTAGCCCATACCTTTCCATAGGTGGAGCATCATCTATATGCCACCACTAGCCCATACTTTTCCATGGGGGGAGCATCATCCATACGCCACCACTAGCACATACCTTTCCATAGGTAGAGCATCATCTATGGGTCACCACTGGCCCATACCTTTTCATTTGAAAAGAGTCATTTACGTGCCACCACTAGCCCATACCTTTCAATGGGAGAAGCGTCATCTACTTGCCACCACTAGCCCATACCTTTTCATGGGGGGAGCGTCATCTATGTGCCACCACTAGCCCATACCTTTCCATGGGAGGAGCGACATCTACGTGCCACCACTAGCCCATACCTTTCCATGGGGGGAGCGTCTTCTATATGCAACTACTAGCCCATACCTTTCAATGGGAGAAGCGTCATCTACTTGCCACCACTAGCCCATGCCTTTCCATGGGTGGAGCGTCATCTACGTGCCACCACTAGCCCATACCTTTCCATGGGTGGAGGGTCATCTATATGCAACTACTAGCCCATACCTTTCAATGGGAGAAGCGTCATCTACTTGCCACCACTAGCCCATACGTTTCCATGGGTGGAGCGTCATCTACTTGCCACCACTAGCCCATACCTTTTCATGGGGGGAGCGTCATCTACGTGCCACCACTAGCCCATACCTTTCCATGGGAGGAGCGTCATCTATATGCCACCACTAGCCCATACCTTTCCATGGGAGGAGCGTCATCTACGTGCCACCACTAGCCCATACCTTTCCATGGGTGGAGGGTCATCTACATGCAACTACTAGCCCATACCTTTCAATGGGAGAAGCGTCATCTACTTGCCACCACTAGCCCATACCTTTCCATGGGAGGAGCGTCATCTATATGCCACCACTAGCCCATACCTTTCAATGGGAGGAGGGTCATCTATGTGCCACCACTAGCCCATACCTTTCCATGGGGGGAGCGTCATCTATGTGCCACCACTAGCCCATACCTTTCCATGGGGGGAGCGTCATCTATTTGCCACCACTAGCCCATACCTTTCCATGGGGGGAGCGTCATCTACGTGCCACCACTAGCCCATACCTTTCCATGGGGGGAGCGTCATCTACGTGCCACCACTAGCCCATACCTTTCCATGGGGGGAGCGTCATCTACGTGCCACCACTAGCCCATACCTTTCCATGTGAGGAGGGTCATCTACGTGCCACCACTAGCCCATACCTTTCCATGTGAGGAGGGTCATCTACGTGCCACCACTAGCCCATACCTTTCCATGGGATGAGCGTCATCTACGTGCCACCACTAGCCCATACCTTTCCATGTGAGGAGGGTCATCTACGTGCCACCACTAGCCCATACCTTTCCATGGGAGGAGCGTCATCTACGTGCCACCACTAGCCCATACCTTTCCATGGGAGGAGCGTCATCTACGTGCCACCACTAGCCCATACCTTTCCATGGGGGGAGCGTCATCTATGTGCCACCACTAGCCCATACCTTTCCATGGGGGGAGCGTCATCTATGTGCCACCACTAGCCCATACCTTTCCATGGGGGGAGCGTCATCTATATGCAACTACTAGCCCATACCTTTCCATGGGTGGAGCGTCATCTATATGCCACCACTAGCCCATACCTTTCTATGGGAGGAGCGTCACCTACATGCCAGCAATAGCCCATACCTTTTCATGGGAGAAGTGTCATCTATGTGTCACCACTAGCCCATACCTTTCCATTAGAGGAGCATCATCTATGTGCCACCACTAGCCCATACCTTTCCATAGGTAGAGCATCATCTATGTGTCACCACTGGCCCATACCTTTCCATGGGAGGAGGGTCATCTACGTGCCATCACTAGCCCATACCTTTCCATGGGACGAGCGTCATCTACGTGCCACCACTAGCCCATACCTTTCCATGGGGGGAGGGTCATCTACATGCCACCACTAGCCCATACCTTTCCATGGGAGAAGCCTAATCTACGTGCAACTACTAGCCCATACCTTTCCATGGGAGGAGGGTCATCTACGTGCCACCACTAGCCCATACCTTTCCATGCGAGGAGGATCATCTACTTGCCACCACTAGCCCATACCTTTCCATGGGATGAGCGTCATCTACGTGCCACCACTAGCCCATACCTTTCCATGTGAGGAGGGTCATCTACGTGCCACCACTAGCCCATACCTTTCCATGGGAGGAGCGTCATCTACGTGCCACCACTAGCCCATACCTTTCCATGGGAGGAGCGTCATCTACGTGCCACCACTAGCCCATACCTTTCCATGGGGGGAGCGTCATCTATGTGCCACCACTAGCCCATACCTTTCCATGGGGGGAGCGTCATCTATATGCAACTACTAGCCCATACCTTTCAATGGGAGAAGCGTCATCTACTTGCCACCACTAGCCCATACCTTTCCATAGGTGGAGCGTCATCTACGTGCCACCACTAGCCCATACCTTTCCATGGGAGGAGCGTCATCTACGTGCCACCACTAGCCCATACCTTTCAATGGGAGAAGCGTCATCTACTTGCCACCACTAGCCCATACCTTTTCATGGGGGGAGCGTCATCTATGTGCCACCACTAGCCCATACCTTTCCATGGGAGGAGCGACATCTACGTGCCACCACTAGCCCATACCTTTCCATGGGGGGAGCGTCATCTATATGCAACTACTAGCCCATACCTTTCAATGGGAGAAGCGTCATCTACTTGCCACCACTAGCCCATGCCTTTCCATGGGTGGAGCGTCATCTACGTGCCACCACTAGCCCATACCTTTCCATGGGTGGAGGGTCATCTATATGCAACTACTAGCCCATACCTTTCAATGGGAGAAGCGTCATCTACTTGCCACCACTAGCCCATACCTTTCCATGGGTGGAGCGTCATCTATATGCCACCACTAGCCCATACGTTTCCATGGGTGGAGCGTCATCTACTTGCCACCACTAGCCCATACCTTTTCATTGGGGGAGCGTCATCTATGTGCCACCACTAGCCCATACCTTTCCATGGGGGGAGCGTCATCTACGTGCCACCACTAGCCCATACCTTTCCATGGGGGAAGCGTCATCTATATGCAACTACTAGCCCATACCTTTCAATGGGAGAAGCGTCATCTACTTGCCACCACTAGCCCATACCTTTCCATGGGTGGAGCGTCATCTACGTGCCACCACTAGCCCATACCTTTCCATGGGAGGAGCGTCATCTACGTGCCACCACTAGCCCATACCTTTCCATGGGTGGAGCGTCATCTATATGCAACTACTAGCCCATACCTTTTCATTGGGGGAGCGTCATCTACGTGCCACCACTAGCCCATACCTTTCCATGGGAGGAGCGTCATCTACGTGCCACCACTAGCCCATACCTTTCCATGGGGGAAGCGTCATCTATATGCAACTACTAGCCCATACCTTTCAATGGGAGAAGCGTCATCTACTTGCCACCACTAGCCCATACCTTTCCATGGGAGGAGCGTCATCTATATGCCACCACTAGCCCATACGTTTCCATGGGAGGAGCATCACCTATGTGCCACCACTAGCCCATACCTTTCAATGGGAGGAGGGTCATCTATGTGCCACCACTAGCCCATACCTTTCCATGGGGGGAGCGTCATCTATGTGCCACCACTAGCCCATACCTTTCCATGGGGGGAGCGTCATCTATGTGCCACCACTAGCCCATACCTTTCCATGGGGGGAGCGTCATCTACGTGCCACCACTAGCCCATACCTTTCCATGGGGGGAGCGTCATCTATATGCAACTACTAGCCCATACCTTTCCATGGGTGGAGCGTCATCTATATGCCACCACTAGCCCATACCTTTCTATGGGAGGAGCGTCACCTACATGCCAGCAATAGCCCATACCTTTTCATGGGAGAAGTGTCATCTATGTGTCACCACTAGCCCATACCTTTCCATAGGTAGAGCATCATCTATGTGTCACCACTGGCCCATACCTTTCCATGGGAGGAGGGTCATCTACGTGCCATCACTAGCCCATACCTTTCCATGGGACGAGCGTCATCTACGTGCCACCACTAGCCCATACCTTTCCATGGGGGGAGGGTCATCTACATGCCACCACTAGCCCATACCTTTCCATGGGAGAAGCCTAATCTACGTGCAACTACTAGCCCATACCTTTCCATGGGAGGAGGGTCATCTACGTGCCATCACTAGCCCATACCTTTCCATGGGACGAGCGTCATCTACGTGCCACCACTAGCCCATACCTTTCCATGGGGGGAGGGTCATCTACATGCCACCACTAGCCCATACCTTTCCATGGGAGAAGCCTAATCTACGTGCAACTACTAGCCCATACCTTTCCATGGGAGGAGCGTCATCTACTTGCCACCACTAGCCCATACCTTTCCATGGGATGAGCGTCATCTACGTGCCACCACTAGCCCATACCTTTCCATGTGAGGAGGGTCATCTACGTGCCACCACTAGCCCATACCTTTCCATGGGAGGAGCGTCATCTACGTGCCACCACTAGCCCATACCTTTCCATGGGAGGAGCGTCATCTACGTGCCACCACTAGCCCATACCTTTCCATGGGGGGAGCGTCATCTATGTGCCACCACTAGCCCATACCTTTCCATGGGGGGAGCGTCATCTATGTGCCACCACTAGCCCATACCTTTCCATGGGGGGAGCGTCATCTATATGCAACTACTAGCCCATACCTTTCAATGGGAGAAGCGTCATCTACTTGCCACCACTAGCCCATACCTTTCCATAGGTGGAGCGTCATCTACGTGCCACCACTAGCCCATACCTTTCCATGGGAGGAGCGTCATCTACGTGCCACCACTAGCCCATACCTTTCCATGGGTGGAGGGTCATCTATATGCAACTACTAGCCCATACCTTTCAATGGGAGAAGCGTCATCTACTTGCCACCACTAGCCCATACCTTTCCATGGGGTGAGGGTCATCTACGTGCCACCACTAGCCCATACCTTTCCATGGGAGGAGCGTCATCTATATGCAACTACTAGCCCATACCTTTCCATGGGTGGAGCGTCATCTATATGCCACCACAAGCCCATACCTTTCTATGGGAGGAGCGTCACCTACATGCCAGCAATAGCCCATACCTTTTCATGGGAGAAGTGTCATCTATGTGTCTCCACTAGCCCATACCTTTCCATTAGAGGAGCATCATCTATGTGCCACCACTAGCCCATACCTTTCCATAGGTAGAGCATCATCTATGTGTCACCACTGGCCCATACCTTTCCATGGGAGGAGGGTCATCTACGTGCCATCACTAGCCCATACCTTTCCATGGGACGAGCGTCATCTACGTGCCACCACTAGCCCATACCTTTCCATGGGGGGAGGGTCATCTACATGCCACCACTAGCCCATACCTTTCCATGGGAGAAGCCTAATCTACGTGCAACTACTAGCCCATACCTTTCCATGGGAGGAGGGTCATCTACGTGCCACCACTAGCCCATACCTTTCCATGGGAGAAGCCTAATCTACGTGCAACTACTAGCCCATACCTTTCCATGGGAGGAGCGTCATCTACTTGCCACCACTAGCCCATACCTTTCCATGGGATGAGCGTCATCTACGTGCCACCACTAGCCCATACCTTTCCATGTGAGGAGGGTCATCTACGTGCCACCACTAGCCCATACCTTTCCATGGGAGGAGCGTCATCTACGTGCCACCACTAGCCCATACCTTTCCATGGGAGGAGCGTCATCTACGTGCCACCACTAGCCCATACCTTTCCATGGGGGGAGCGTCATCTAAGTGTCACCACTAGCCCATACCTTTCCATGGGAGGAGCGTCATCTATGTGCCACCACTAGCCCATACCTTTCCATGGGGGGAGCGTCATCTACGTGCCACCACTAGCCCATACCTTTCCATGGGGGGAGCGTCATCTATATGCAACTACTAGCCCATACCTTTCCATGGGTGGAGCGTCATCTATATGCCACCACAAGCCCATACCTTTCTATGGGAGGAGCGTCACCTACATGCCAGCAATAGCCCATACCTTTTCATGGGAGAAGTGTCATCTATGTGTCACCACTAGCCCATACCTTTCCATTAGAGGAGCATCATCTATGTGCCACCACTAGCCCATACCTTTCCATAGGTAGAGCATCATCTATGTGTCACCACTGGCCCATACCTTTCCATGGGAGGAGGGTCATCTACGTGCCATCACTAGCCCATACCTTTCCATGGGACGAGCGTCATCTACGTGCCACCACTAGCCCATACCTTTCCATGGGGGGAGGGTCATCTACATGCCACCACTAGCCCATACCTTTCCATGGGAGAAGCCTAATCTACGTGCAACTACTAGCCCATACCTTTCCATGGGAGGAGGGTCATCTACGTGCCATCACTAGCCCATACCTTTCCATGGGACGAGCGTCATCTACGTGCCACCACTAGCCCATACCTTTCCATGGGGGGAGGGTCATCTACATGCCACCACTAGCCCATACCTTTCCATGGGAGAAGCCTAATCTACGTGCAGCTACTAGCCCATACCTTTCCATGGGAGGAGCGTCATCTACTTGCCACCACTAGCCCATACCTTTCCATGGGATGAGCGTCATCTACGTGCCACCACTAGCCCATACCTTTCCATGTGAGGAGGGTCATCTACGTGCCACCACTAGCCCATACCTTTCCATGGGAGGAGCGTCATCTACGTGCCACCACTAGCCCATACCTTTCCATGGGAGGAGCGTCATCTACGTGCCACCACTAGCCCATACCTTTCCATGGGGGGAGCGTCATCTATGTGCCACCACTAGCCCATACCTTTCCATGGGGGGAGCGTCATCTATGTGCCACCACTAGCCCATACCTTTCCATGGGAGGAGCGACATCTACGTGCCACCACTAGCCCATACCTTTCCATGGGGGGAGCGTCATCTATATGCAACTACTAGCCCATACCTTTCAATGGGAGAAGCGTCATCTACTTGCCACCACTAGCCCATACCTTTCCATAGGTGGAGCGTCATCTACGTGCCACCACTAGCCCATACCTTTCCATGGGAGGAGCGTCATCTACGTGCCACCACTAGCCCATACCTTTCCATGGGTGGAGGGTCATCTATATGCAACTACTAGCCCATACCTTTCAATGGGAGAAGCGTCATCTACTTGCCACCACTAGCCCATACCTTTCCATGGGGTGAGGGTCATCTACGTGCCACCACTAGCCCATACCTTTCCATGGGAGGAGGGTCATCTATGTGCCACCACTAGTCCATACCTTTCCATGGGAGGAGCATCATCTACGTGCCACCACTAGCCCATACCTTTCCATAGGTGGAGCATCATCTACGTGCCACCACTAGCCCATACCTTTCCATGGGAGGAGCATCACCTATGTGCCACCACTAGCCCATACCTTTCCATGGGTGGAGCGTCATCTATATGCCACCACTAGCCCATACCTTTCCATGGGTGGAGCGTCATCTATGTGTCACCACTAGCCCATACCTTTCCATAGGTGGAGCATCATCTATATGCCACCACTAGCCCATACTTTTCCATAGGTGGAGCATCATCCATACGCCACCACTAGCCCATACCTTTCCATAGGTAGAGCATCATCTATGGGTCACCACTGGCCCATACCTTTTCATTTGAAAAGAGTCATTTACGTGCCACCACTAGTCCATACCTTTCCATGGGAGGAGCGTCATCTACGTGCCACCACTAGCCCATACCTTTCCATGGGAGGAGCGTCATCTATGTGCCACCACTAGCCCATACCTTTCAATGGGAGAAGCGTCATCTACTTGCCACCACTAGCCCATACCTTTTCATGGGGGGAGCGTCATCTATGTGCCACCACTATCCCATACCTTTCCATGGGAGAAGCGACATCTACGTGCCACCACTAGCCCATACCTTTCCATGGGGGGAGCGTCATCTATATGCAACTACTAGCCCATACCTTTCAATGGGAGAAGCGTCATCTACTTGCCACCACTAGCCCATACCTTTCCATGGGTGGAGCGTCATCTACGTGCCACCACTAGCCCATACCTTTCCATGGGTGGAGGGTCATCTATATGCAACTACTAGCCCATACCTTTCAATGGGAGAAGCGTCATCTACTTGCCACCACTAGCCCATACCTTTCCATGGGTGGAGCGTCATCTATATGCCACCACTAGCCCATACGTTTCCATGGGTGGAGCGTCATCTACTTGCCACCACTAGCCCATACCTTTTCATGGGAGGAGCGTCACCTATGTGCAACCACTAGCCTCTACCTTTCCATTAGAGGAGCATCATCTATGTGCCACCACTAGCCCATACCTTTCCATAGGTGAAGCATCATCTACGTGTCACCACTGGCCCATACCTTTTGATTTGAAAAGAGTCATTTACCACTAGCCCATACCTGTCTATGGGTGAAGTGTCATCTATATGTCACCACTAGCCCATACCTTTCCATAGGTGGAGCATTATCTATATGTCACCACTAGCCCATACCTTTCCATAGGTGGAGCATCATCTACGTGCCACCACTAGCCCATACCTTTTTAACATGAGATGTTCCCTATATAGATGAGCCTGTTCTGTTTGAAGGATAGCATAGTGAAATGCAACAGAAGCATAATCTACTTGCCACCACTAGCCCATACCTTTCCATGGGTGGAGCGTCATCTACGTGCCACCACTAGCCCATACCTTTCCATGGGAGGAGGGTCATCTATGTGCCACCACTAGTCCATACCTTTCCATGGGAGGAGCATCATCTACGTGCCACCACTAGCCCATACCTTTCCATGGGAGGAGCATCACCTATGTGCCACCACTAGCCCATACCTTTCCATGGGAGGAGCATCATCTACTTGCCACCACTAGCCCATACCTTTCCATTGGTGGAGCGTCATCTACGTGCCACCACTAGCCCATACCTTTCCATGGGAGGAGCGTCATCTACGTGCCACCACTAGCCCATACCTTTCCATGGGTGGAGCGTCATCTACGTGCCACCACTAGCCCATACCTTTCCATGGGAGGAGCGTCATCTACGTGCCACCACTAGCCCATACCTTTCCATGGGTGGAGCGTCATCTACGTGCCACCACTAGCCCATACCTTTCCATGGGTGGAGGGTCATCTATATGCAACTACTAGCCCATACCTTTCAATGGGAGAAGCGTCATCTACTTGCCACCACTAGCCCATACCTTTCCATGGGTGGAGCGTCATCTATATGCCACCACTAGCCCATACGTTTCCATGGGTGGAGCGTCATCTACTTGCCACCACTAGCCCATACCTTTTCATGGGAGGAGCGTCACCTATGTGCAACCACTAGCCCATACCTTTCCATTAGAGGAGCATCATCTATGTGCCACCACTAGCCCATACCTTTCCATAGGTGAAGCATCATCTACGTGTCACCACTGGCCCATACCTTTTGATTTGAAAAGAGTCATTTACCACTAGCCCATACCTGTCTATGGGTGAAGTGTCATCTATATGTCACCACTAGCCCATACCTTTCCATAGGTGGAGCATTATCTATATGTCACCACTAGCCCATACCTTTCCATAGTTGGAGCATCATCTGCGTGCCACCACTAGCCCATACCTTTTTAACATGAGATGTTCCCTATATAGATGAGCCTGTTCTGTTTGAAGGATAGCATAGTGAAATGCAACATCATCATCAGATGGCGCCATTTGACTCTATCTTGTCCTCCACTATTGGTCCAGCTGGGCCAGAGGAGCTCTGTGCTTCTTTACTGTTTCAAAATAATAAACCCTCATGTGGGCAGATACTTTCCTATTACCGGAATGGCTTGGTCACATGAATCATTGTAAGTTGGTGGTCCCAATTTTTCTGGCCAACGCTCTTCCTCTTCCTTGACTATTGGTCCAGCAGGACCAGAGGGGCCCTGTCATCTTTATTGATTGGGAAATTACAGCTGTTTATCTGTCCTGGGTGGTTTGGTGACATGAAATAACGTCAATAGGTGGCCCCATTTTTTTTTTGCTATAGCCACCTTCTGCTGCTTCCTCCACTAGCCTGTGCTATTATCGGGACAGCATAGTGACAAGTTACAACTTTCTTGCCCCACTTTGCGAAGGCTAAGTCTTTTCTACATCCGCCATTATTGGTCCAGTTGGGCTAGAGGAACGCTATCCTTTATCTTTCTAGGGATGACAACTGCTTTTGTGTCGCCCAGGAAAGGGGATACTCAGATCCGGGCCAAGGGGTCGCTTCTGAAGGTATCACGGGGGCGTGACCCGGTCTGTGATCCCAGACTCCACAACAAAAGGGGCATTATATACATGGGGAGATTTGGTAGTCTATGTTCCGTGACACCACCCGTGGTGTGTGGTGAGGTAATGGAGCACCTCCGCTGCCGGTCACAGGATCCAGGGCATAGTAATGGGCAGCAAGGTGGTGATTTTTCCCTCCATGGGTAGGGTGTTGATGTCCCGGGACCCCGGTGTGATGGATTGGGGAGTAACGGGTGCAGTCCATGGCTTGGACCGGGTGGTGCAGGAGTACTCACAGTATAAAGCAATAACTGACACGAGTCCAAGAATTAACCAAGTTGCTGGTAGCTGGTGCCCATGGCTGCTCTGAGGACGGGTCCCACACCCATGTGAGTAATTCAGGTGTTTTTCTCCTGCCTGGTGTCTGTGTCTGCCCCGTACACAGGAAGCGGCTGGCCTATTCCTGAGGCCCTCACTGCCACTTCTCCTAGCCCCACACAGGGGCTGCTTCCAGAACCCTCTCCTCCTGCAGACTGACTGACTGAAACTACACTCTGCTCTCCCCAAGCTCCTCTCGCCCCCTCCCGTTTTCCAGAGGAGGGGGCGAGTGGGGCCTGATTGGCCGGTGTGTGTTGGTGTGGGAAACTCCCCAAGGGAGAGGGAGAGCTGCACCAGAAAGATGTATGCAGACCTCTGTAACACCCTGGTTTTGCCAGGGCGGCACACTTTACTCTGGCGCCCCCCCATGACATGATAAAGAGGTGCCGCATCAGCCAGCCGATGAATTGTCTGTGATGGATTTAGCGCCGTCTACTTTAAGGTGATGAAATATTAATTATCATAGAAGAGAGAATCTGCAAATATAATTATAGAAGAGACCCCTGGGATCACCCCCTCCTTTCTCACTGCAAGCAGAGCTGGGCAGAGACATAGGACAGAGGCCGCGACTGCTGACAAGTGTTATATCAGGGCAGGGCCCTGTTATTAGGAGTGACCTGAAAGATCTGGAGAAGATCTGTATGGAGGAGTGAGCTGAAAGATCTGGGGAAGATCTGTATGGAGGAGTGACCTGAAAGATCTGGAGAAGATCTGTATGGAGGAGTGACCCGAAAGATCTGGAGAAGATCTGTATGGAGGAGTGACCTGAAAGATCTGGAGAAGATCTGTATGGAGGAGTGAACTGAAAGATCTGGAGAAGATCTGTATGGAGGAGTGAACTGAAAGATCTGGAGAAGATCTGTATGGAGGAGTGAACTGAAAGATCTGGAGAAGATCTGTATGGAGGAGTGAACTGAAAGATCTGGAGAAGATCTGTATGGAGGAGTGACCCGAAAGATCTGGAGAAGATCTGTATGGAGGAGTGACCTGAAAGATCTGGAGAAGATCTGTATGGAGGAGTGACATGAAAGATCTGGAGAAGATCTGTATGGAGAAGTGACCTGAAAGATCTGGAGAAGATCTGTATGGAGGAGTGACCTGAAAGATCTGGAGAAGATCTGTATGGAGGAATGACCTGAAAGATCTGGAAAAGATCCGTATGGAGGAGTGACCTGAAAGACCTGGAGAAGATCTGTATGGAGGAGTGACCCGAAAGATCTGGAGAAGATCTGTATGGAGGAGTGACCCGAAAGATCTGGAGAAGATCTGTATGGAGGAGTGACCTGAAAGATCTGGAGAAGATCTGTATGGAGGAGTGGCCTGAAAGATCTGGAGAAGATTTGTATGGAGGAGTGACCTGAAAGATCTGGAGAAGATTTGTATGGAGGAGTGACCTGAAAGATCTGGAGAAGATCTGTATGGAGGAGTGACATGAAAGATCTGGAGAAGATCTGTATGGAGAAGTGACCTGAAAGATCTGGAGAAGATCTGTATGGAGGAGTGACCTGAAAGATCTGGAGAAGATCTGTATGGAGGAATGACCTGAAAGATCTGGAGAAGATCTGTATGGAGGAGTGACCTGAAAGATCTGGAGAAGATCTGTATGGAGGGGTGACCTGAAAGATCTGGAGAAAATCTGTATGGAGGAGTGACCTGAAAGATCTGGAGAAGATCTGTATGGAGGAGTGACCCAAAAGACCTGGAGAAGATCTGTATGGAGGAGTGACCTGAAAGATCTGGAGAAAATCTGTATGGAGGAGTGACCTGAAAGATCTGGAGAAAATCTGTATGGAGGACTGACCTGAAAGATCTGGAGAAGATCTGTATGGAGGAGTGACCTGAAAGATCTGGAGAAAATCTGTATGGAGGAGTGACCTGAAAGATCTGGAGAAGATCTGTGGAGGAGTGACCTGAAAGATCTGGAGAAGATCTGTATGGAGGAGCGACCTGAAACATCTGGGGAAGATCGGTATGGAGGAGTGACCTGAAAGATCTGGAGAAGATCTGTATGGAGGAGTGACCTGAAAGATCTGGAGAAAATCTGTATGGAGGAGTGACCTGAAAGATCTGGAGAAAATCTGTATGGAGGAGTGACCTGAAAGATCTGGAGAAGATCTGTGGAGGAGTGACCTGAAAGATCTGGAGAAGATCTGTATGGAGGAGCGACCTGAAACATCTGGGGAAGATCGGTATGGAGGAGTGACCTGAAAGATCTGGAGAAGATCTGTATGGAGGAGCGACCTGAAAGATCTGGGGAAGATCTGTATGTACTGTACAAATGCATATACACATACTCTTTCAAACATGGGTAGAAAAATAGAAAACCATAGGCACACACACACACACACACACACACACACACACACACACACACACACACACACACACACTATTATATACATACACACATGGATCCATACTCACAGTCTCATCCGGGCCCTGGTGTCCGAGGGGCCACGGAATCTCTATGCTACTTAGGAAGACATTAATATCATGCAGGGCGCATTGTACAATTGAGGCCACAGGCATAATATATATATATATATATATATATATATATATATATATATATATATATATATATATATATACAGCCACACATATACATATATAGCCCTTCAGATATATTGGCCACGCTTCTGGAAACTTTTAGGAACACTCTTGTTCACTTGCTAAGAATAACCCATGCACGCAAACAATGACTGTGAGGAGTGAAGACAGCAGGGTATTGTGATGGGCCCCAGGGACGCAGGAGGAAGGAAGATAGAAGGGTATTGTGATGGGCCCCGGGGGAGGCTCAAAGGTAAATAATGAGTCATTAGATATTACTATGGCAATTTTCCAAGGAGAGAGCGGGAAATCATTGTCTGATTCGCCAATAATGCTAAAAACGTGTAATACATTATTAATTGTTGACTGCAGAAAGCTCCCAACCATTATACGGTATGCAGGGTCCAAACCAAGGGCCCGGAAGCCTACAAGAGACCATGGGTGACTTTGGATCCTTTCAGGTACAAGTATACAATCATCCCTCATAATGTAAATTAGAGTGGTAAGGGTGGGCATTACCAAGCCTGTGCCTGGTGACAATGGCCCCGCCCCCGAGGAGCTGCCTGATCGTAGATTCTCCATCCTACCAACAGGAATACAAAATATTAGCAAATAAGAAGCTAAATAAAGATGCCAGAGGTCTCAGTGTATTATTAGGTTGATTCCCAAGTGAGAGGTCACTGGTTTGAATCCAAGAGCCGCCATGAAGAAGATTTCCCAAGAAAAGAGGAACAGCTCATCGATAGTCGTCTCTCTACACCAAGACGATTGCCAAACTGCATCATGTGAGGCCATGACAGGTGGGAGAATAAGAACTGAAGTCTGTCCATCCATTCAAAATCCAAGAGGTGACGTCCAGGCAAAATATCAGAGTCTACAAGTTGTCTCATCACAAGGTCTATCACTTCTGGTGACACCCGGCAGTGGAGGCGGCTCGTCTGCTCCATAATAGTGACATCACAGACGTCCATCTGAGGACCGGGCGACGCGCGTTACACAAGTCTGGAATGGTGTCCCAAAAAAAGGGGAAGAAGCTTCAACTTCAATATCATCATAAGAAGCGTCGGCTCGACATTGCAAAGACGCATGAAACGTGGAAGATTGGAAACTGGGCATTTGGAGCGATGAGATGAAAGTCAATAGACAGCTCTGATGGAGGCAAGTGGGTCTGGAAGAAACAAGGGAAAAAAGAGGCTAATGGATCGAGAAATTGAAGGAACTGTCTCGTTTGGTGGAGGAAACCTGATGATACGGGGGCTTACAGCCAAAGGCGATGGATACTTCACCAGGAACGATGGTGGTCTCAATGCTGAGCTGTATGTGAGTGTCCTACAAGACGAGTTACTTCATACACTCGAGTACTGTATGGAGGAGTGACCTGAAAGATCTGGAGAAGATCTGTATGGAGGAGAGACCTGAAAGATCTGGGGAAGATCTGTGTGGAGGAGTGACCTGAAAGATCTGGAGAAGATCTGTATGGAGGAGTGACCTGAAAGATCTGGAGAAGATCTGTATGGAAGAGTGACCTGAAAGATCTGGAGAAGATCTGTATGGAGGAATGACCTGAAAGATCTGGAGAAGATCTGTATGGAGGAATGACCTGAAAGATCTGGGGAAGATCTGTATGGAGGAGTGACCTGAAAGATCTGGAGAAGATCTGTATGGAGGAGTGACCTGAAAGATCTGGGGAAGATCTGTATGGAGGAGTGACCTGAAAGATCTGGGGAAGATCTGTATGGAGGAGTGACCTGAAAGATCTGGGGAAGATCTGTATGGAGGAGTGACCTGAAAGATCTGGGGAAGATCTGTATGGAGGAGTGACCTGAAAGATCTGGAGAAGATCTGTATGGAGGAGTGACCTGAAAGATCTGGAGAAGAAGGGTATAAGAAGGACGATATAGGGTTCCAGCAGGACAACGACCCAAAGCATATGGTGAGATTGGGGAAGCAATGGGTCAATGACAATGACGTAGAGGAGCTGGATTGTCCCCACAGTCCCCAGACCTCAACCCAATCCAACACTTGTGGGTAGAGCTGGGGAAACAGTTGTATACATCCCCAAGAGAGCCAGCAAATATACACCAACTCTGGGGACGTGTAGAAAAGACCTGGGATCAGAAGAAGAGATATGGAACCTGAAAGTCAAAAGATCAAACCATTGTTACCCTTTTGCTTGTCAGTGTATGTAGGGTATCGGGCCACCACATGGCTATCCTCTGCTGGTAGAGAAGCAACGTCCACACTGATAACATGGGTAGTAACTCTAAAAAGTCAATATGGCAACAACAGGCGATATAATACAAATTATCTGGTCTTATCTTAACCTTTTATTTGCCTCTGCTTTGTGACTGTACACAATAGTCCATGATAGATAAGTAGACAGATGGAGACGTGTATATATATATATGTACACCCCCCTGCGGCAGCTTCATTAGTAAGAGGTGCACTTTTGGACTGATTTTCCCGCTGAGTGCTCGGCTCTGGTCTGCGGCTGTTTTTACAAGCTTGGCTGAATAACCATCTGGAATGTAAGAGCTGGCATCCCTCCGCTGCGCTCCATCCCTCTGCTGCGCTCCATCCCTGCGCTGCGCTCCATCCCTGCGCTGCGCTCCATCCCTCCGCTGCGCTCCATCCCTCCGCTGCGCTCCATCCCTCTGCTGCGCTCCATCCCTGCGCTGCGCTCCATCCCTGCGCTGCGCTCCATCCCTCCGCTGCGCTCCATCCCTCCGCTGCGCTCCATCCCTGCGCTGCGCTCCATCCCTGCGCTGCATCCCTGCGCTGCGCTCCATCCCTCCGCTGCGCTCCATCCCTGCGCTGCCTCCATCCCTCCGCTGCGCTCCATCCCTCCGCTGTCTCCATCCCTCCGCTGCGCTCCATCCCTCCGCTGCGCTCCATCCCTCCGCTGCGTTCCATCCCTCCGCTGCGCTCCATCCCTCCGCTGCCTCCATCCCTCCTCTGCGCTCCATCCCTCCGCTGCCTCCATCCCTCCGCTGCGCTCCATCCCTCCGTTGCCTCCATCCCTCTGCTGCGCTCCATCCCTCTGCTGCGCTCCATCCCTGCGCTGCGCTCCATCCCTGCGCTGCGCTCCATCCCTCCGCTGCGCTCCATCCCTCCGCTGCGCTCCATCCCTGCGCTGCGCTCCATCCCTGCGCTGCATCCCTGCGCTGCGCTCCATCCCTCCGCTGCGCTCCATCCCTGCGCTGCCTCCATCCCTCCGCTGCGCTCCATCCCTCCGCTGTCTCCATCCCTCCGCTGCGCTCCATCCCTCCGCTGCGCTCCATCCCTCCGCTGCGTTCCATCCCTCCGCTGCGCTCCATCCCTCCGCTGCCTCCATCCCTCCTCTGCGCTCCATCCCTCCGCTGCCTCCATCCCTCCGCTGCGCTCCATCCCTCCGCTGCGCTCCATCCCTCCGCTGCGCTCCATCCCTCCGCTGCCTCCATCCCTCCGCTGCGCTCCATCCCTCCGCTGCCTCCATCCCTCCACTGTGCTCCATCCCTCCGCTGCGCTCCATCCCTGCGCTGCGTTCCATCCCTCCGCTGCGCTCCATCCCTCCGCTGCGCTTCATCCCTCCGCTGCCTCCATCCCTCCGCTGCGCTCCATCCCTCCGCTGCCTCCATCCCTCCGCTGCCTCCATCCCTCCGCTGCGCTCCATCCCTCCGCTGCGCTCCATCCCTCCGCTGCCTCCATCCCTCCGCTGTGCTCCATCCCTGCTATGCATCCCTGCGCTGCACTACATCCCTGCGCTGCGCTCCATCCCTGCGCTGCGCTGCGCTCCATCCCTGCGCTGCGCTCCATCCCTGCGCTGCGCTGCGCTCCATCCCTGCGCTGCGCTCCATCCCTCCGCTGCCTCCATCCCTCCGCTGCCTCCATCCCTCCGCTGCGCTCCATCCCTCCGCTGCGCTCCATCCCTCCGCTGCCTCCATCCCTCCGCTGCGCTCCATCCCTCCGCTGCCTCCATCCCTCCGCTGCGCTCCATCCCTCCATCCCTCTGTTGCGCTCCATCCCTCCGCTGCGCTCCATCCCTCCGTATACCCACCGATGATCAGGATATACAGTCAGCGGCACCCATTGTATGTGGCTCCGGAAAGGCTCATCTCTCTTCACAAATGTTGTGATCCACATGTATATTGCCATACAGTGCCCAGATAAAGTCTATGCGTGCCAAGATAAATAGTGCCATACATTGCCCAGATAAGAAGTCACAGAGTGCCAAGATAAATTGTGCCATACATTGCCCAGATAAACAATCCAAGAGTGCCAAAATATATTTTTACATACAGTGCCCAGCTCAACAGTCTTAAATTGCCAAGTTAAATAGTGCCATATAGTGCCCAGATAAACAGTCAAAGAGGGCCAAGATACATATTGCTATACAGTGTCCAGATAAATAGACTGAGAGTGCAAAGATTAATAGTCCCACACAGTGCCCAGATAAATAGTCTGAGAGTGCAAAGATATATAGTGCCACATAGTGCCCACATAAACAGTTTGGAGTGCTCAGATATATATTGCCATACCGGGCCCAGAGAAAGTCTATGAGTGCCAAGACAAATAGTGCCATACAGTTACCTATACAGTTCAAGAATGCCAAGATACATTTTGCCATACATTGCCCAGATAAACAGTCTGAGAGTGCCAAAATATATATTAACATACACTGTCCAGATAAAGTCTTAAATTGCCAAGCTCAATAGTGCCACATAGTACCCAGATAAACAGTCCAAGAGTGCCAAGATATATATTGCTATACAGTGTCCAAATAAACATTCCAGAGTGCAAAGATACATATTACCATACAGTGCCCAGATAAATAGAGTATAAGAGTGATATGATAAATTGTGACATGCAGTGCCCAGAAAACCGTCTAAAAGTGCCAAGCTATATATTGCCATACAGTGCCCAGATAAACAGAGTATGTGGGTGCTCAAATTAGTTCAGCCATACAGTGCCCCAATAGAGTCTAAGGGTGGCAACATTAATAGTGTCATGTAGTGTCCAGATAAACAGTCTGAGAGTCCCACAATAAATATTGCCATATAATGCCGCGATAAACAAAGTCTGAGAGTGCCTAGATAAATATAGCCATTCAGTGCCCAGATAAACAGTCTGAGAGTGCCAAGATAAATTATGCCATACAGTGAGATTAAGGCTATGTGCGCACCTTGCGTATTTGCATGCAGTTAGGCTGCGATGTGCACTGCAGCGTAACTACATGCGTCCTGCGTCACCAGCAAAATCTATGGAGATTGTGCAGGGGCCGTGCGCACGTGGCGTATTAGAGCGCAGCGCTTCGGCTGCTGCCCGCAGCGCTTCGGCTGCTGCCCGAAGCGCGCATTCTAAGAAGTGACATGTCACTTCTTCCGTGCGCTTAGCATGCTGTCTATAGGGAGAGGCTGCATGCAGGGCGCACGAATTCTGCAGGCACCAGGCGCTTCAGAATGGAGCTTTTCAGCTGTGCTCCGAAGCGCACCTTTTCTGTGCGGTGCAGAGCGCACACGTGCGCACAGAATCCAAGAGAGCTCCATAGATAATGTCATACAATGCCCAGATGTGCAGAGTCTGAGAGTACCAATGAAAATTGTGCCATACACTGCCCAGATAAACAACCTGAGAGTACAAAGAGAAAAGTGCTATACAGCGCTCAGATAAACAGAGGCTGATAAATAGCACCATGCATTGCCCAGATAAATAGTGCCATACAGTGCTCAGATAAACAGTCTGTACCCAGATAAATAGTGCCATACAGTACTCAGATAAACAGTCTGTACCCAGATAAATAGTGCCATACAGTACTCAGATAAACAGTCTGTACCCAGATAAATAGTGCCATACAGTGCTCAGATAAACAGTCTGCACCCAGATAAATAGTGCCATACAGTACTCAGATAAACAGTCTGTACCCAGATAAATAGTGCCATACAGTGCTCAGATAAACAGTCTGTGCCCAGATAAATAGTGCCATACAGTACTCAGATAAACAGTCTGTACCCAGATAAATAGTGCCATACAGTACTCAGATAAACAGTCTGTACCCAGATAAATAGTGCCATACAGTACTCAGATAAACAGTCTGTACCCAGATAAATAGTGCCATACAGTACTCAGATAAACAGTCTGTACCCAGATAAATAGTGCCATACAGTACTCAGATAAACAGTCTGTACCCAGATAAATAGTGCCATACAGTACTTAGATAAACAGTCTGTGCCCAGATAAATAGTGCCATACAGTACTCAGATAAACAGTCTGTACCCAGATATATAGTGCCATACAGTGCTCAGATAAACAGTCTGTACCCAGATAAATAGTGCCATACAGTGCTCAGATAAACAGTCTGCACCCAGATAAATAATGCCATACAGTGCTCAGATAAACAGTCTGTACCCAGATAAATAGTGCCATACAGTGCTCAGATAAACAGTCTGCACCCAGATAAATAATGCCATACAGTGCTCAGATAAACAGTCTGTACCCAGATAAATAGTGCCATACAGTACTCAGATAAACAGTCTGTACCCAGATAAATAATGCCATACAGTGCTCAGATAAACAGTCTGTACCCAGATAAATAGTGCCATACAGTACTCAGATAAACAGTCTGTACCCAGATAAATAGTGCCATACAGTACTTAGATAAACAGTCTGTGCCCAGATAAATAGTGCCATACAGTACTCAGATAAACAGTCTGTACCCAGATATATAGTGCCATACAGTGCTCAGATAAACAGTCTGTACCCAGATAAATAGTGCCATACAGTGCTCAGATAAACAGTCTGCACCCAGATAAATAATGCCATACAGTGCTCAGATAAACAGTCTGTACCCAGATAAATAGTGCCATACAGTGCTCAGATAAACAGTCTGTACCCAGATAAATAATGCCATACAGTGCTCAGATAAACAGTCTGCACCCAGATAAATAGTGCCATACAGTGCTCAGATAAACAGTCTGCACCCAGATAAATAATGCCATACAGTGCTCAGATAAACAGTCTGTACCCAGATAAATAGTGCCATACAGTGCTCAGATAAACAGTCTGCACCCAGATAAATAGTGCCATACAGTGCTCAGATAAACAGTCTGCACCCAGATAAATAGTGCCATACAGTGCTCAGATAAACAGTCTGTACCCAGATAAATAGTGCCATACAGTGCTCAGATAAACAGTCTGCACCCAGATAAATAGTGCCATACAGTGCTCAGATAAACAGTCTGCACCCAGATAAATAGTGCCATACAGTGCTCAGATAAACAGTCTGCACCCAGATAAATAGTGCCATACAGTGCTCAGATAAACAGTCTGCACCCAGATAAATAGTGCCATACAGTGCTCAGATAAACAGTCTGCACCCAGATAAATAGTGCCATACAGTGCTCAGATAAACAGTCTGTACCCAGATAAATAGTGCCATACAGTGCTCAGATAAACAGTCTGTACCCAGATAAATAGTGCCATACAGTACTCAGATAAACAGTCTATACCCAGATAAATAGTGCCATACAGTGCTCAGATAAACAGTCTGTACCCAGATAAATAGTGCCATACAGTGCTCAGATAAACAGAGTCTGATAAATAGCACCATGCATTGCCCTGATAAAAAAAACCTTCAAAAATGCTCAGATAAATAGTGCCATACAGTGCTCAGATAAACAGTCTGTACCCAGATAAATAGTGCCATACAGTGCTCAGATAAACAGTCTGTACCCAGATAAATAGTGCCATACAGTACTCAGATAAACAGTCTGCACCCAGATAAATAGTGCCATACAGTGCTCAGATAAACAGTCTGCACCCAGATAAATAGTGCCATACAGTGCTCAGATAAACAGTCTGCACCCAGATAAATAGTGCCATACAGTGCTCAGATAAACAGTCTGCACCCAGATAAATAATGCCATACAGTGCTCAGATAAACAGTCTGTACCCAGATAAATAGTGCCATACAGTGCTCAGATAAACAGTCTGCACCCAGATAAATAGTGCCATACAGTGCTCAGATAAACAGTCTGCACCCAGATAAATAGTGCCATACAGTGCTCAGATAAACAGTCTGTACCCAGATAAATAGTGCCATACAGTACTCAGATAAACAGTCTGTACCCAGATAAATAGTGCCATACAGTACTCAGATAAACAGTCTGTACCCAGATAAATAGTGCCATACAGTGCTCAGATAAACAGTCTGTGCCCAGATAAATAGTGCCATACAGTACTCAGATAAACAGTCTGTACCCAGATAAATAGTGCCATACAGTACTCAGATAAACAGTCTGTACCCAGATAAATAGTGCCATACAGTACTCAGATAAACAGTCTGTACCCAGATAAATAGTGCCATACAGTACTCAGATAAACAGTCTGTACCCAGATAAATAGTGCCATACAGTACTCAGATAAACAGTCTGTACCCAGATAAATAGTGCCATACAGTACTTAGATAAACAGTCTGTGCCCAGATAAATAGTGCCATACAGTACTCAGATAAACAGTCTGTACCCAGATATATAGTGCCATACAGTGCTCAGATAAACAGTCTGTACCCAGATAAATAGTGCCATACAGTGCTCAGATAAACAGTCTGCACCCAGATAAATAATGCCATACAGTGCTCAGATAAACAGTCTGTACCCAGATAAATAGTGCCATACAGTGCTCAGATAAACAGTCTGCACCCAGATAAATAATGCCATACAGTGCTCAGATAAACAGTCTGTACCCAGATAAATAGTGCCATACAGTACTCAGATAAACAGTCTGTACCCAGATAAATAATGCCATACAGTGCTCAGATAAACAGTCTGTACCCAGATAAATAGTGCCATACAGTACTCAGATAAACAGTCTGTACCCAGATAAATAGTGCCATACAGTACTTAGATAAACAGTCTGTGCCCAGATAAATAGTGCCATACAGTACTCAGATAAACAGTCTGTACCCAGATATATAGTGCCATACAGTGCTCAGATAAACAGTCTGTACCCAGATAAATAGTGCCATACAGTGCTCAGATAAACAGTCTGCACCCAGATAAATAATGCCATACAGTGCTCAGATAAACAGTCTGTACCCAGATAAATAGTGCCATACAGTGCTCAGATAAACAGTCTGTACCCAGATAAATAATGCCATACAGTGCTCAGATAAACAGTCTGCACCCAGATAAATAGTGCCATACAGTGCTCAGATAAACAGTCTGCACCCAGATAAATAATGCCATACAGTGCTCAGATAAACAGTCTGTACCCAGATAAATAGTGCCATACAGTGCTCAGATAAACAGTCTGCACCCAGATAAATAGTGCCATACAGTGCTCAGATAAACAGTCTGCACCCAGATAAATAGTGCCATACAGTGCTCAGATAAACAGTCTGTACCCAGATAAATAGTGCCATACAGTGCTCAGATAAACAGTCTGCACCCAGATAAATAGTGCCATACAGTGCTCAGATAAACAGTCTGCACCCAGATAAATAGTGCCATACAGTGCTCAGATAAACAGTCTGCACCCAGATAAATAGTGCCATACAGTGCTCAGATAAACAGTCTGCACCCAGATAAATAGTGCCATACAGTGCTCAGATAAACAGTCTGCACCCAGATAAATAGTGCCATACAGTGCTCAGATAAACAGTCTGTACCCAGATAAATAGTGCCATACAGTGCTCAGATAAACAGTCTGTACCCAGATAAATAGTGCCATACAGTACTCAGATAAACAGTCTATACCCAGATAAATAGTGCCATACAGTGCTCAGATAAACAGTCTGTACCCAGATAAATAGTGCCATACAGTGCTCAGATAAACAGAGTCTGATAAATAGCACCATGCATTGCCCTGATAAAAAAAACCTTCAAAAATGCTCAGATAAATAGTGCCATACAGTGCTCAGATAAACAGTCTGTACCCAGATAAATAGTGCCATACAGTGCTCAGATAAACAGTCTGTACCCAGATAAATAGTGCCATACAGTACTCAGATAAACAGTCTGCACCCAGATAAATAGTGCCATACAGTGCTCAGATAAACAGTCTGCACCCAGATAAATAGTGCCATACAGTGCTCAGATAAACAGTCTGCACCCAGATAAATAGTGCCATACAGTGCTCAGATAAACAGTCTGCACCCAGATAAATAATGCCATACAGTGCTCAGATAAACAGTCTGTACCCAGATAAATAGTGCCATACAGTGCTCAGATAAACAGTCTGCACCCAGATAAATAGTGCCATACAGTGCTCAGATAAACAGTCTGCACCCAGATAAATAGTGCCATACAGTGCTCAGATAAACAGTCTGTACCCAGATAAATAGTGCCATACAGTGCTCAGATAAACAGTCTGTACCCAGATAAATAGTGCCATACAGTACTCAGATAAACAGTCTATACCCAGATAAATAGTGCCATACAGTGCTCAGATAAACAGTCTGTACCCAGATAAATAGTGCCATACAGTGCTCAGATAAACAGAGTCTGATAAATAGCACCATGCATTGCCCTGATAAAAAAAAACCTTCAAAAATGCTCAGATAAATAGTGCCATACAGTGCTCAGATAAACAGTCTGTACCCAGATAAATAGTGCCATACAGTGCTCAGATAAACAGTCTGTACCCAGATAAATAGTGCCATACAGTGCTCAGATAAACAGTCTGTACCCAGATAAATAGTGCCATACAGTGCTCAGATAAACAGTCTGTGCCCAGATAAATAGTGCCATACAGTACTCAGATAAACAGTCTGTACCCAGATAAAAAGTGCCATACAGTGCTCAGATAAACAGTCTGTGTCCAGATAAATAGTGCCATACAGTACTCAGATAAACAGTCTGTACCCAGATAAATAGTGCCATACAGGACTCAGATAAACAGTCTGTACCCAGATAAATAGTGCCATACAGTCCTCAGATAAACAGACTGCACCCAGATAAATAGCGCCATACAGTACTCAGATAAACAGTCTGGACCCAGATAAATAGCGCCATACAGTACTCAGATAAACAGTCTGGACCCAGATAAATAGTGCCATACAGTACTCAGATAAACAGTCTGTACCCAGATAAATAGTGCCATACAGTGCTCAGATAAACAGTCTGTACCCAGATAAATAGTGCCATACAGTGCTCAGATAAACAGTCTGTGTCCAGATAAATAGTGCCATACAGTACTCAGATAAACAGTCTGTGTCCAGATAAATAGTGCCATACAGGACTCAGATAAACAGTCTGTACCCAGATAAATAGTGCCATACAGTCCTCAGATAAACAGACTGCACCCAGATAAATAGCGCCATACAGTACTCAGATAAACAGTCTAGACCGGGATAAATAGCGCCATACAGTACTCAGATAAACAGTCTGGACCCAGATAAATAGTGCCATACAGTACTCAGATAAACAGTCTGTACCCAGATAAATAGTGCCATACAGTGCTCAGATAAACAGTCTGTACCCAGATAAATAGTGCCATACAGTGCTCAGATAAACAGTCTGTACCCAGATAAATAGTGCCATACAGTACTCAGATAAACAGTCTGCACCCAGATAAATAGTGCCATACAGTACTCAGATAAACAGTCTATACCCAGATAAATAGTGCCATACAGTGCTCAGATAAACAGTCTGTACCCAGATAAATAGTGCCATACAGTACTCAGATAAACAGTCTGTACCCAGATAAATAGCGCCATACAGTCCTCAGATAAACAGTCTGTACCCCCCAGAAAATAGCGCCATACAGTGCTCAGATAAACAGTCTGCACCCAGATAAATAGCGCCATACAGTACTTAGATAAACAGCCTGCACCCAGATAAATAGCGCCATACAGTCCTCAGATAAACACTCTGTACCCAGATAAATAGTGCCATACAGTACTCAGATAAACAGTCTGTACCCAGATAAATAGTGCCATACAGTACTCAGATAAACAGTCTGTACCCAGATAAATAGCGCCATACAGTACTCAGATAAACAGTCTGTACCCAGATAAATAGCGCCATACAGTACTCAGATAAACAGCCTGCACCCAGATAAATAATGCCATACAGTACTCAGATAAACAGTCTGTACCCAGATAAATAGTGCCATACAGTACTCAGATAAACAGTCTGTACCCAGATAAATAGTGCCATACAGTACTCAGATAAACAGTCTGTGCCCAGATAAATAGTGCCATACAGTACTCAGATAAACAGTCTGTACCCAGATAAATAGTGCCATACAGTACTCAGATAAACAGTCTGTACCCAGATAAATAGTGCCATACAGTACTCAGATAAACAGTCTGTACCCAGATAAATAGCGCCATACAGTACTCAGATAAACAGCCTGCACCCAGATAAATAATGCCATACAGTACTCAGATAAACAGTCTGTACCCAGATAAATAGTGCCATACAGTACTCAGATAAACAGTCTGCACCCAGATATATAGTGCCATACAGTCCTCAGATAAACAGTCTGTACCCAGATAAATAGTGCCATACAGTGCTCAGATAAACAGTCTGTACCCAGATAAATAGTGCCATACAGTGCTCAGAAAAACAGTCTGTACCCAGATAAATAATGCCATACAGTGCTCAGATAAACAGTCTGTGCCCAGATAAATAGTGCCATACAGTGCTCAGATAAACAGTCTGTGCCCAGATAAATAATGCCATACAGTGCTCAGATAAACAGTCTGTACCCAGATAAATAGTGCCATACAGTGCTCAGATAAACAGTCTGTGCCCAGATAAATAGTGCCATACAGTACTCAGATAAACAGTCTGTACCCAGATAAATAGTGCCATACAGTGCTCAGATAAACAGTCTGTGTCCAGATAAATAGTGCCATACAGTACTCAGATAAACAGTCTGTACCCAGATAAATAGTGCCATACAGGACTCAGATAAACAGTCTGTACCCAGATAAATAGTGCCATACAGTACTCAGATAAACAGTCTGTACCCAGATAAATAGTGCCATACAGGACTCAGATAAACAGTCTGTACCCAGATAAATAGTGCCATACAGTCCTCAGATAAACAGACTGCACCCAGATAAATAGCGCCATACAGTACTCAGATAAACAGTCTGGACCCAGATAAATAGCGCCATTCAGTACTCAGATAAACAGTCTGGACCCAGATAAATAGTGCCATACAGTACTCAGATAAACAGTCTGTACCCAGATAAATAGTGCCATACAGTGCTCAGATAAACAGTCTGTACCCAGATAAATAGTGCCATACAGTGCTCAGATAAACAGTCTGTACCCAGATAAATAGTGCCATACAGTACTCAGATAAACAGTCTGTACCCAGATAAATAATGCCATACAGTACTCAGATAAACAGTCTGCACCCAGATAAATAGTGCCATACAGTACTCAGATAAACAGTCTATACCCAGATAAATAGTGCCATACAGTGCTCAGATAAACAGTCTGTACCCAGATAAATAGTGCCATACAGTACTCAGATAAACTGTCTGTACCCAGATAAATAGCGCCATACAGTCCTCAGATAAACAGTCTGTACCCCCCAGAAAATAGCGCCATACAGTGCTCAGATAAACAGTCTGCACCCAGATAAATAGCGCCATACAGTACTTAGATAAACAGCCTGCACCCAGATAAATAGCGCCATACAGTCCTCAGATAAACACTCTGTACCCAGATAAATAGTGCCATACAGTACTCAGATAAACAGTCTGTACCCAGATAAATAGTGCCATACAGTACTCAGATAAACAGTCTGTACCCAGATAAATAGCGCCATACAGTACTCAGATAAACAGTCTGTACCCAGATAAATAGCGCCATACAGTACTCAGATAAACAGCCTGCACCCAGATAAATAATGCCATACAGTACTCAGATAAACAGTCTGTACCCAGATAAATAGTGCCATACAGTACTCAGATAAACAGTCTGTACCCAGATAAATAGTGCCATACAGTACTCAGATAAACAGTCTGTACCCAGATAAATAGCGCCATACAGTACTCAGATAAACAGCCTGCACCCAGATAAATAATGCCATACAGTACTCAGATAAACAGTCTGTACCCAGATAAATAGTGCCATACAGTACTCAGATAAACAGTCTGCACCCAGATATATAGTGCCATACAGTCCTCAGATAAACAGTCTGTACCCAGATAAATAGTGCCATACAGTACTCAGATAAACAGTCTATACCCAGATAAATAGTGCCATACAGTACTCAGATAAACAGTCTGTACCCAGATAAATAGTGCCATACAGTCCTCAGATAAACAGTCTGTACCCAGATAAATAATGCCATACAGTGCTCAGATAAACAGTCTGTACCCAGATAAATAGTGCCATACAGTACTCAGATAAACAGTCTGTACCCAGATAAATAATGCCATACAGTGCTCAGATAAACAGTCTGTACCCAGATAAATAATGCCATACAGTGCTCAGATAAACAGTCTGTACCCAGATAAATAGTGCCATACAGTACTCAGATAAACAGTCTGTACCCAGATAAATAATGCCATACAGTGCTCAGATAAACAGTCTGTACCCAGATAAATAATGCCATACAGTGCTCAGATAAACAGTCTGTACCCAGATAAATAGTGCCATACAGTACTCAAATAAACAGACTGCACCCAGATAAATAGTGCCATACAGTACTCAGATAAACAGTCTGGACCCAGATAAATAGTGCCATACAGTACTCAGATAAACAGTCTGTACCCAGATAAATAATGCCATACAGTGCTCAGATAAACAGTCTGTACCCAGATAAATAGTGCCATACAGTACTCAGATAAACAGTCTGTACCCAGATAAATAGTGCCATACAGTACTCAGATAAACAGTCTGTACCCAGATAAATAGTGCCATACAGTGCTCAGATAAGCAGTCTGTACCCAGATAAATAATGCCATACAGTACTCAGATAAACAGCCTGTACCCAGATAAATAATGCCATACAGTGCTCAGATAAACAGTCTGTACCCAGATAAATAATGCCATACAGTGCTCAGATAAACAGTCTGTACCCAGATAAATAATGCCATACAGTACTCAGATAAACAGTCTGTGCCCAGATAAATAGTGCCATACAGTGCTCAGATAAACAGTCTGTACCCAGATAAATAGTGCCATACAGTACTCAGATAAACAGTCTGCACCCAGATAAATAATGCCATACAGTGCTCAGATAAGCAGTCTGTACCCAGATAAATAGTGCCATACAGTGCTCAGATAAACAGTCGGCACCCAGATAAATAATGCCATACAGTACTCAGATAAACAGTCTGTACCCAGATAAATAATGCCATACAGTGCTCAGATAAACAGTCTGTACCCAGATAAATAGTGCCATATAGTCCTCAGATAAACAGTCTGTACCCAGATAAATAGTGCCATACAGTACTCAGATAAACAGTCTGCACCCAGATAAATAATGCCATACAGTACTCAGATAAACAGTCTGTACCCAGATAAATAGTGCCATACAGTACTCAGATAAACAGTCTGTACCCAGATAAATAATGCCATACAGTACTCAGATAAACAGTCTGTACCCAGATAAATAGTGCCATACAGTGCTCAGATAAACAGTCTGTGCCCAGATAAATAATGCCATACAGTACTCAGATAAACAGTCTGTACCCAGATAAATAATGCCATACAGTGCTCAGATAAACAGTCTGTACCCAGATAAATAGTGCCATACAGTACTCAGATAAACAGTCTGTACCCAGATAAATAATGCCATACAGTGCTCAGATAAACAGTCTGTACCCAGATAAATAATGCCATACAGTGCTCAGATAAACAGTCTGTACCCAGATAAATAGTGCCATACAGTACTCAAATAAACAGACTGCACCCAGATAAATAGTGCCATACAGTACTCAGATAAACAGTCTGTACCCAGATAAATAGTGCCATACAGTACTCAGATAAACAGTCTGTACCCAGATAAATAATGCCATACAGTACTCAGATAAACAGTCTGTACCCAGATAAATAATGCCATACAGTGCTCAGATAAACAGTCTGTACCCAGATAAATAGTGCCATACAGTACTCAGATAAACAGTCTGTACCCAGATAAATAATGCCATACAGTGCTCAGATAAACAGTCTGTACCCAGATAAATAATGCCATACAGTGCTCAGATAAACAGTCTGTACCCAGATAAATAGTGCCATACAGTACTCAAATAAACAGACTGCACCCAGATAAATAGTGCCATACAGTACTCAGATAAACAGTCTGGACCCAGATAAATAGTGCCATACAGTACTCAGATAAACAGTCTGTACCCAGATAAATAATGCCATACAGTGCTCAGATAAACAGTCTGTACCCAGATAAATAGTGCCATACAGTACTCAGATAAACAGTCTGTACCCAGATAAATAGTGCCATACAGTACTCAGATAAACAGTCTGTACCCAGATAAATAGTGCCATACAGTGCTCAGATAAGCAGTCTGTACCCAGATAAATAATGCCATACAGTACTCAGATAAACAGCCTGTACCCAGATAAATAATGCCATACAGTGCTCAGATAAACAGTCTGTACCCAGATAAATAATGCCATACAGTGCTCAGATAAACAGTCTGTACCCAGATAAATAATGCCATACAGTACTCAGATAAACAGTCTGTGCCCAAATAAATAGTGCCATACAGTACTCAGATAAACAGTCTGTACCCAGATAAATAGTGCCATACAGTGCTCAGATAAACAGTCTGTACCCAGATAAATAGTGCCATACAGTACTCAGATAAACAGTCTGCACCCAGATAAATAATGCCATACAGTGCTCAGATAAACAGTCTGTACCCAGATAAATAGTGCCATACAGTACTCAGATAAACAGTCTGCACCCAGATAAATAATGCCATACAGTACTCAGATAAACAGTCTGTACCCAGATAAATAGTGCCATACAGTACTCAGATAAACAGTCTGTACCCAGATAAATAGTGCCATACAGTACTCAGATAAACAGTCTGTACCCAGATATATAATGCCATACAGTACTCAGATAAACAGTCTGTACCCAGATAAATAGTGCCATACAGTACTCAGATAAACAGTCTGTACCCAGATAAATAGTGCCATACAGTACTCAGATAAACAGTCTGTACCCAGATAAATAGTGCCATACAGTACTCAGATAAACAGTCTGTACCCAGATAAATAGTGCCATACAGTACTCAGATAAACAGTCTGTGCCCAGATAAATAGTGCCATACAGTACTCAGATAAACAGTCTGTGCCCAGATAAATAGTGCCATACAGTGCTCAGATAAACAGTCTGTACCCAGATAAATAGTGCCATACAGTGCTCAGATAAACAGTCTGTACCCAGATAAATAGTGCCATACAGTGCTCAGATAAACAGTCTGCACCCAGATAAATAGTGCCATACAGTACTCAGATAAACAGTCTGTACTCAGATAAATAGTGCCATACAGTCCTCAGATAAACAGTCTGTACCCAGATAAATAATGCCATACAGTACTCAGATAAACAGTCTGTACCCAGATAAATAGTGCCATACAGTGCTCAGATAAACAGTCTATACCCAGATAAATAGTGCCATACAGTACTCAGATAAACAGTCTGTACCCAGATAAATAGTGCCATACAGTACTCAGATACACAGCCTGTACCCAGATAAATAGTGCCATACAGTACTCAGATAAACAGTCTGTACCCAGATAAATAGTGCCATACAGTGCTCAGATAAACAGTCTGCACCCAGATAAATAGTGCCATACAGTACTCAGATAAACAGTCTATACCCAGATAAATAGTGCCATACAGTACTCAGATAAACAGTCTGTACCCAGATAAATAGTGCCATACAGTGCTCAGATAAACAGTCTGTACCCAGATAAATAATGCCATACAGTGCTCAGATAAACAGTCTGTACCCAGATAAATAGTGCCATACAGTACTCAGATAAACAGTCTGTACCCAGATAAATAGTGCCATACAGTACTCAGATAAACAGTCTGTACCCAGATAAATAGTGCCATACAGTACTCAGATAAACAGTCTGTACCCAGATAAATAGTGCCATACAGTACTCAGATAAACAGTCTGTACCCAGATAAATAGTGCCATACAGTACTCAGATAAACAGTCTGTGCCCAGATAAATAGTGCCATACAGTACTCAGATAAACAGTCTGTGCCCAGATAAATAGTGCCATACAGTGCTCAGATAAACAGTCTGTACCCAGATAAATAGTGCCATACAGTGCTCAGATAAACAGTCTGTACCCAGATAAATAGTGCCATACAGTGCTCAGATAAACAGTCTGCACCCAGATAAATAGTGCCATACAGTACTCAGATAAACAGTCTGTACTCAGATAAATAGTGCCATACAGTCCTCAGATAAACAGTCTGTACCCAGATAAATAATGCCATACAGTACTCAGATAAACAGTCTGTACCCAGATAAATAGTGCCATACAGTGCTCAGATAAACAGTCTATACCCAGATAAATAGTGCCATACAGTACTCAGATAAACAGTCTGTACCCAGATAAATAGTGCCATACAGTACTCAGATACACAGCCTGTACCCAGATAAATAGTGCCATACAGTACTCAGATAAACAGTCTGTACCCAGATAAATAGTGCCATACAGTACTCAGATAAACAGTCTGTACCCAGATAAATAGTGCCATACAGTACTCAGATAAACAGTCTGTACCCAGATAAATAATGCCATACAGTGCTCAGATAAACAGTCTGTGCCCAGATAAATAGTGCCATACAGTGCTCAGATAAACAGTCTGCACCCAGATAAATAATGCCATACAGTACTCAGATAAACAGTCTGTACCCAGATAAATAGTGCCATACAGTACTCAGATAAACAGTCTGTACCCAGATAAATAGTGCCATAAAGTGCTCAGATACACAGCCTGTACCCAGATAAATAGTGCCATACAGTGCTCAGATAAACAGTCTGTGCCCATATAAATAGTGCCATACAGGACTCAGATAAACAGTCTGTACCCAGATAAATAATGCCATACAGGACTCAGATACACAGCCTGTACCCAGATAAATAGTGCCATACAGTACTCAGATACACAGCCTGTACCCAGATAAATAGTGCCATACAGTACTCAGATAAACAGTCTGTGCCCAGATAAATAGTGCCATACAGTACTCAGATACACAGCCTGTACCCAGATAAATAGTGCCATACAGTACTCAGATACACAGCCTGTGCCCAGATAAATAGTGCCATGCAGGACTCAGATAAACAGTCTGTACCCAGATAAATAGTGCCATACAGTGCTCAGATAAACAGTCTGTACCCAGATAAATAGTGCCATACAGTACTCAGATAAACAGTCTGTACCCAGATAAATAATGCCATACAGTACTCAGATAAACAGTCTGTGCCCAGATAAATAGTGCCATACAGTACTCAGATAAACAGTCTGTACCCAGATAAATAGTGCCATACAGTACTCAGATAAACAGCCTGTACCCAGATAAATAATGCCATACAGTGCTCAGATAAACAGTCTGTACCCAGTTAAATAATGCCATACAGTACTCAGATAAACAGCCTGTACCCAGATAAATAATGCCATACAG
Organism: Anomaloglossus baeobatrachus; assembly: GCF_048569485.1. Lineage (NCBI taxonomy): Eukaryota > Metazoa > Chordata > Amphibia > Anura > Aromobatidae > Anomaloglossus > Anomaloglossus baeobatrachus. The sequence goes on from NC_134355.1 coordinate 679,710,606, forward strand.
TGCTCAGATAAACAGTCTGTACCCAGATAAATAATGCCATACAGTGCTCAGATAAACAGTCTGTACCCAGATAAATAATGCCATACAGTACTCAGATAAACAGTCTGTGCCCAGATAAATAGTGCCATACAGTGCTCAGATAAACAGTCTGTACCCAGATAAATAGTGCCATACAGTACTCAGATAAACAGTCTGCACCCAGATAAATAATGCCATACAGTGCTCAGATAAACAGTCTGTACCCAGATAAATAGTGCCATACAGTACTCAGATAAACAGTCTGTACCCAGATAAATAGTGCCATACAGTGCTCAGATAAACAGTCGGCACCCAGATAAATAATGCCATACAGTACTCAGATAAACAGTCTGTACCCAGATAAATAATGCCATACAGTGCTCAGATAAACAGTCTGTACCCAGATAAATAGTGCCATATAGTCCTCAGATAAACAGTCTGTACCCAGATAAATAGTGCCATACAGTACTCAGATAAACAGTCTGCACCCAGATAAATAATGCCATACAGTACTCAGATAAACAGTCTGTACCCAGATAAATAGTGCCATACAGTACTCAGATAAACAGTCTGTACCCAGATAAATAGTGCCATACAGTACTCAGATAAACAGTCTGTACCCAGATAAATAATGCCATACAGTACTCAGATAAACAGTCTGCACCCAGATAAATAGTGCCATACAGTACTCAGATAAACAGTCTATACCCAGATAAATAGTGCCATACAGTACTCAGATAAACAGTCTGTACCCAGATAAATAGTGCCATACAGTGCTCAGATAAACAGTCTGTACCCAGATAAATAATGCCATACAGTGCTCAGATAAACAGTCTGTACCAAGATAAATAGTGCCATACAGTACTCAGATAAACAGTCTGTACCCAGATAAATAGTGCCATACAGTACTCAGATAAACAGTCTGTACCCAGATAAATAGTGCCATACAGTACTCAGATAAACAGTCTGTACCCAGATAAATAGTGCCATACAGTACTCAGATAAACAGTCTGTACCCAGATAAATAGTGCCATACAGTACTCAGATAAACAGTCTGTGCCCAGATAAATAGTGCCATACAGTACTCAGATAAACAGTCTGTGCCCAGATAAATAGTGCCATACAGTGCTCAGATAAACAGTCTGTACCCAGATAAATAGTGCCATACAGTGCTCAGATAAACAGTCTGTACCCAGATAAATAGTGCCATACAGTGCTCAGATAAACAGTCTGCACCCAGATAAATAGTGCCATACAGTACTCAGATAAACAGTCTGTACTCAGATAAATAGTGCCATACAGTCCTCAGATAAACAGTCTGTACCCAGATAAATAATGCCATACAGTACTCAGATAAACAGTCTGTACCCAGATAAATAGTGCCATACAGTGCTCAGATAAACAGTCTATACCCAGATAAATAGTGCCATACAGTACTCAGATAAACAGTCTGTACCCAGATAAATAGTGCCATACAGTACTCAGATACACAGCCTGTACCCAGATAAATAGTGCCATACAGTACTCAGATAAACAGTCTGTACCCAGATAAATAGTGCCATACAGTACTCAGATAAACAGTCTGCACCCAGATAAATAGTGCCATACAGTACTCAGATAAACAGTCTATACCCAGATAAATAGTGCCATACAGTACTCAGATAAACAGTCTGTACCCAGATAAATAGTGCCATACAGTGCTCAGATAAACAGTCTGTACCCAGATAAATAATGCCATACAGTGCTCAGATAAACAGTCTGTACCCAGATAAATAGTGCCATACAGTACTCAGATAAACAGTCTGTACCCAGATAAATAGTGCCATACAGTACTCAGATAAACAGTCTGTACCCAGATAAATAGTGCCATACAGTACTCAGATAAACAGTCTGTACCCAGATAAATAGTGCCATACAGTACTCAGATAAACAGTCTGTACCCAGATAAATAGTGCCATACAGTACTCAGATAAACAGTCTGTGCCCAGATAAATAGTGCCATACAGTACTCAGATAAACAGTCTGTGCCCAGATAAATAGTGCCATACAGTGCTCAGATAAACAGTCTGTACCCAGATAAATAGTGCCATACAGTGCTCAGATAAACAGTCTGTACCCAGATAAATAGTGCCATACAGTGCTCAGATAAACAGTCTGCACCCAGATAAATAGTGCCATACAGTACTCAGATAAACAGTCTGTACTCAGATAAATAGTGCCATACAGTCCTCAGATAAACAGTCTGTACCCAGATAAATAATGCCATACAGTACTCAGATAAACAGTCTGTACCCAGATAAATAGTGCCATACAGTGCTCAGATAAACAGTCTATACCCAGATAAATAGTGCCATACAGTACTCAGATAAACAGTCTGTACCCAGATAAATAGTGCCATACAGTACTCAGATACACAGCCTGTACCCAGATAAATAGTGCCATACAGTACTCAGATAAACAGTCTGTACCCAGATAAATAGTGCCATACAGTACTCAGATAAACAGTCTGTACCCAGATAAATAGTGCCATACAGTACTCAGATAAACAGTCTGTACCCAGATAAATAATGCCATACAGTGCTCAGATAAACAGTCTGTGCCCAGATAAATAGTGCCATACAGTGCTCAGATAAACAGTCTGCACCCAGATAAATAATGCCATACAGTACTCAGATAAACAGTCTGTACCCAGATAAATAGTGCCATACAGTACTCAGATAAACAGTCTGTACCCAGATAAATAGTGCCATAAAGTGCTCAGATACACAGCCTGTACCCAGATAAATAGTGCCATACAGTGCTCAGATAAACAGTCTGTGCCCATATAAATAGTGCCATACAGGACTCAGATAAACAGTCTGTACCCAGATAAATAATGCCATACAGGACTCAGATACACAGCCTGTACCCAGATAAATAGTGCCATACAGTACTCAGATACACAGCCTGTACCCAGATAAATAGTGCCATACAGTACTCAGATAAACAGTCTGTGCCCAGATAAATAGTGCCATACAGTACTCAGATACACAGCCTGTACCCAGATAAATAGTGCCATACAGTACTCAGATACACAGCCTGTACCCAGATAAATAATGCCATACAGTACTCAGATAAACAGTCTGTGCCCAGATAAATAGTGCCATACAGTACTCAGATAAACAGTCTGTACCCAGATAAATAGTGCCATACAGTGCTCAGATAAACAGTCTGTGCCCAGATAAATAGTGCCATACAGTACTCAGATAAACAGTCTGCACCCAGATAAATAGTGCCATACAGTCCTCAGATAAACAGTCTGGACCCAGATAAATAGCGCCATACAGTGCTCAGATAAACAGTCTGCACCCAAATAGTGCCATACAGTACTCAGATAAACAGTCTGTGCCCAGATAAATAGTGCCATACAGTACTCAGATACACAGACTGTACCCAGATAAATAGTGCCATACAGTACTCAGATAAACAGTCTGTACCCAGATAAATAGTGCCATACAGTACTCAGATAAACAGTCTGTACCCAGATAAATAATGCCATACAGTGCTCAGATAAACAGTCTGTACCCAGATAAATAGTGCCATACAGTGCTCAGATAAACAGTCTGCACCCAAATAGTGCCATACAGTACTCAGATAAACAGTCTGCACCCAAATAGTGCCATACAGTGCTCAGATAAACAGTCTGTTCCCAGATAAATAGTGCCATACAGTACTCAGATACACAGACTGTACCCAGATAAATAGTGCCATACAGTACTCAGATAAACAGTCTGTACCCAGATAAATAGTGCCATACAGTACTCAGATACACAGTCTGTACCGAGATAAATAGTGCCATACAGTACTCAGATAAACAGTCTGTACCCAGATAAATAGTGCCATACAGTGCTCAGATAAACAGTCTGTACCCAGATAAATAGTGCCATACAGTACTCAGATAAACAGTCTGTACCCAGATAAATAGTGCCATACAGGACTCAGATAAACAGTCTGTTCCCAGATAAATAGTGCCATACAGTACTCAGATAAACAGTCTGTACCCAGATAAATAGTGCCATACAGTACTCAGATACACAGCCTGTACCCAGATAAATAGTGCCATACAGTACTCAGATAAACAGTCTGTACCCAGATAAATAGTGCCATACAGTACTCAGATAAACAGTCTGTACCCAGATAAATAGTGCCATACAGTACTCAGATAAACAGTCTGTGCCCAGATAAATAGTGCCATACAGTACTCAGATAAACAGTCTGTACCCAGATAAATAGTGCCATACAGTACTCAGATAAACAGTCTGTGCCCAGATAAATAGTGCCATACAGTACTCAGATAAACAGTCTGTACCCAGATAAATAATGCCATACAGGACTCAGATAAACAGTCTGTACCCAGATAAATAGTGCCATACAGTACTCAGAGAAACAGTCTGTACCCAGATAAATAGTGCCATACAGTACTCAGATACACAGCCTGTACCCAGATAAATAGTGCCATATAGTACTCAGATAAAAAGTCTGTACCCAGATAAATAGTGCCATACAGTACTCAGATAAACAGTCTGTACCCAGATAAATAGTGCCATACAGTACTCAGATGAACAGTCTGTACCCAGATAAATAGTGCCATACAGTACTCAGATAAACAGTCTGTACCCAGATAAATAGTGCCATACAGTACTCAGATAAACAGTCTGTACCCAGATAAATAGTGCCATACAGTACTCAGATAAACAGTCTGTACCCAGATAAATAGTGCCATACAGTACTCAGATAAACAGTCTGTACCCAGATAAATAGTGCCATACAGGACTCAGATAAACAGTCTGTGCCCAGATAAATAGCGCCATACAGTACTCAGATAAACAGTCTGTACCCAGATAAAAAATGCCATACAGTACTCAGATAAACAGTCTGTACCCAGATAAATAGTGCCATACAGTACTCAGATAAACAGTCTGTACCCAGATAAATAGTGCCATACAGGACTCAGATAAACAGTCTGTACCCAGATAAATAGTGCCATACAGTACTCAGATAAACAGTCTGTACCCAGATAAATAATGCCATACAGTCCTCAGATAAACAGTCTGTACCCAGATAAATAGTGCCATACAGTACTCAGATAAACAGTCTGTACCCAGATAAATAGTGCCATACAGTACTCAGATAAACAGTCTGCACCCAGATATATAGTGCCATACAGTGCTCAGATAAACAGTCTGTACCCAGATATATAGTGCCATACAGTGCTCAGATAAACAGTCTGCACCCAGATATATAGTGCCATACAGTGCTCAGATAAACAGTCTGTACCCAGATAAATAGTGCCATACAGTACTCAGATAAACAGTCTGTACCCAGATAAATAGTGCCATACAGTGATCAGATAAACAGTCTGCACCCAGATATATAGTGCCATACAGTGCTCAGATAAACAGTCTGTACCCAGATAAATAGCGCCATACAGTACTCAGATAAACAGTCTGTACCCAGATAAATAATGCCATACAGTACTCAGATAAACAGTCTGTGCCCAGATAAATAGCGCCATACAGTACTCAGATAAACAGTCTGTACCCAGATAAAAAATGCCATACAGTACTCAGATAAACAGTCTGTACCCAGATAAATAGTGCCATACAGTACTCAGATAAACAGTCTGTACCCAGATAAATAGTGCCATACAGTACTCAGATAAACAGTCTGTACCCAGATAAATAGTGCCATATAGTACTCAGATAAACAGTCTGCACCCAGATAAATAGTGCCATACAGTGCTCAGATAAACAGTCTGTACCCAGATAAATAGTGCCATACAGTACTCAGATAAACAGTCTGTACCCAGATAAATAGTGCCATACAGTGCTCAGATAAACAGTCTGCACCCAGATAAATAGTGCCATACAGTACTCAGATAAAAAGTCTGTACCCAGATAAATAGTGCCATACAGTACTCAGATAAACAGTCTGTACCCAGATAAATAGTGCCATACAGTACTCAGATAAACAGTCTGTACCCAGATAAATAGCGCCATACAGTGCTCAGTCAAACAGTCTGTACCCAGATAAATAGTGCCATACAGTACTCAGATAAACAGTCTGCACCCAGATAAATAGTGCCATACAGTACTCAGATAAACAGTCTGTACCCAGATATATAGCGCCATACAGTGCTCAGATAAACAGTCTGCACCCAGATAAATAGTGCCATACAGTCCTCAGATAAACAGTCTGTACCCAGATAAATAGTGCCATACAGTGCTCAGATAAACAGTCTGTACCCAGATATATAGCGCCATACAGTGCTCAGATAAACAGTCTGCACCCAGATAAATAGTGCCATACAGTCCTCAGATAAACAGTCTGTACCCAGATAAATAGTGCCATACAGTCCTCAGATAAACAGTCTGTACCCAGATAAATAGTGCCATACAGTACTCAGATAAACAGTCTGCACCCAGATAAATAGTGCCATACAGTGCTCAGATAAACAGTCTGTACCCAGATAAATAGTGCCATACAGTACTCAGATAAACAGTCTGTACCCAGATAAATAGTGCCATACAGTCCTCAGATAAACAGTCTGTACCCAGATAAATAGTGCCATACAGTGCTCAGATAAACAGTCTGTACCCAGATATATAGCGCCATACAGTACTCAGATAAACAGTCTGTACCCAGATAAATAGTGCCATACAGTCCTCAGATAAACAGTCTGCACCCAGATAAATAGTGCCATACAGTGCTCAGATAAACAGTCTAGACCCAGATAAATAGTGCCATACAGTCCTCAGATAACCAGTCTGTACCCAGATAAATAGTGCCATATAGTACTCAGATAACCAGTCTGTACCCAGATAAATAGTGCCATACAGTACTCAGATAAACAGTCTGTACCCAGATAAATAGTGCCATACAGTACTCAGATAAACAGTCTGTACCCAGATAAATAGTGCCATACAGTGCTCAGATAAACAGTCTGTGCCCAGATAAATAGTGCCATACAGTCCTCAGATAAACAGTCTGTACCCAGATAAATAATGCCATACAGTACTCAGATAAACAGTCTGTACCCAGATAAATAGTGCCATACAGTACTCAGATAAACAGTCTGTACCCAGATAAATAATGCCATACAGTACTCAGATAAACAGTCTGTACCCAGATAAATAGTGCCATACAGTACTCAGATAAACAGTCTGTACCCAGATAAATAGTGCCATACAGTGCTCAGATAAACAGTCTGTACCCAGATATATAGTGCCATACAGTACTCAGATAAACAGTCTGTACCCAGATAAATAGTGCCATACAGTGCTCAGATAAACAGTCTGTACCCAGATAAATAGTGCCATACAGTACTCAGATAAACAGTCTGTACCCAGATAAATAGTGCCATACAGTGCTCAGATAAACAGTCTGTACCCAGATATATAGTGCCATACAGTACTCAGATAAACAGTCTGTACCCAGATAAATAGCGCCATACAGTACTCAGATAAACAGTCTGTACCCAGATAAATAGTGCCATACAGTGCTCAGATAAACAGTCTGTACCCAGATAAATAATGCCATACAGTACTCAGATAAACAGTCTGTACCCAGATAAATAGTGCCATACAGTACTCAGATAAACAGTCTGTACCCAGATAAATAGTGCCATACAGTGCTCAGATAAACAGTCTGTACCCAGATAAATAGTGCCATACAGTACTCAGATAAACAGTCTGTACCCAGATAAATAGCGCCATACAGTACTCAGATAAACAGTCTGTACCCAGATAAATAGTGCCATACAGTCCTCAGATAAAAAGTCTGCACACAGATAAATAGTGCCATACAGTGCTCAGATAAACAGTCTGTACCCAGATAAATAGTGCCATACAGTACTCAGATAAACAGTCTGGACCCAGATAAATAGTGCCATACAGTACTCAGATAAACAGTCTGCACCCAGATAAATAGTGCCATACAGTGCTCAGATAAACAGTCTGCACCCAGATAAATAGCGCCATACAGTGCTCAGATAAACAGTCTGTACCCAGATAAATAGCGCCATACAGTACTCAGATAAACAGTCTGTACCCAGATAAATAGCGCCATACAGTACTCAGATAAACAGTCTGTACCAAGATAAATAGTGCCATACAGTGCTCAGATAAACAGTCTGTACCCAGATAAATAGTGCCATACAGTACTCAGATAACCAGTCTGTGCCCAGATAAATAGTGCCATACAGTGCTCAGATAAACAGTCTGTACCCAGATAAATAGTGCCATACAGTACTCAGATAAACAGTCTGTACCCAGATAAATAGCGCCATACAGTACTCAGATAAACAGTCTGTACCCAGATAAATAGCGCCATATAGTGACCAGTTATCTCCATACATTGCTGACACTTTGTGGGGATTGTTAATTCTAGTTTTATCATCCCTTAGCACTTATATAATATAAAGTCCGATCATTTCCCACAATCCTCCAGGGTAATCCTGCCAGGAATGCTGCGCCTCTCACCCCGGACAATGCGGCATTCATCCTGCACACAATGGCCGACCTCAGCTCCTCTTTATCCGCTTGTCACCAGCAGCGCTCAGTATTCCCAGCACATTGCCCCGTCTGTTACTGGAGCTGGGATCCGTCCTGCAATGCCCTCCATATAAGAGGGAACTCCCAGTATTACATGTCACCTGCCATAATAATACTGCTCTTAAAGGGATTGTCCTGATCGGAAGGAAACCACTGAAGATCGAGCTGAAACCTCCAGAGATAAGCAGATCCGAGCACGGGAAGCTGCATCTCCTGTATATAATTATATATGTACAGCCGGTATAACCTGGGCATCTCCTGTATATAATTATATATGTATAGCTGGTATAACCTGGGCATCTCCTGTATATAATTATATATGTACAGCCGGTATAACCTGGGCATCTCCTGTATATAATGATATATGTACAGCCGGTATAACCTGGGCATCTCCTGTATATAATGATATATGTACAGCTGGTATAACCTGGGCATCTCCTGTATATAATTATATATGTACAGCTGGTATAACCTGGGCATCTCCTGTATATAATTATATATGTACAGCCGGTATAACCTGGGCATCTCCTGTATATAATGATATATGTACAGCCGGTATAACCTGGGCATCTCCTGTATATAATGATATATGTACAGCTGGTATAACCTGGGCATCTCCTGTATATAATTATATATGTACAGCTGGTATAACCTGGGCATCTCCTGTATATAATTATATATGTACAGCCGGTATAACCTGGGCATCTCCTGTATATAATTATATATGTACAGCCGGTATAACCTGGGCATCTCCTGTATATAATGATATATGTACAGCCGGTATAACCTGGACATCTCCTGTATATAATTATATATGTACAGCTGCTATAACCTGGGCATCTCCTGTATATATTTATATATGTACAGCCGGTATAACCTGGTCATCTCCTGTATATAATGATATATGTACAGCTGGTATAACCTGGGCATCTCCTGTATATAATTATATATGTACAGCCGGTATAATCTGGGCATCTCCTGTATATAATTATATATGTACAGCTGGTATAACCTGGGCATCTCCTGTATATAATTATATATGTACAGCCGGTATAACCTGGGCACCTCCTGTATATAATTATATATGTACAGCTGATATAACCTGGGCATCTCCTGTATATAATTATATATGTACAGCCGGTATAACCTGGGCATCTCCTGTATATAATGATATATGTACAGCCGGTATAACCCGGGCATCTCCTGTATATAATTATATATGTACAGCCGGTATAACCTGGGCATCTCCTGTATATAATGATATATGTACAGCTGGTATAACCTGGGCATCTCCTGTATATAATGATATATGTACAGCCGGTATAACCTGGGCATCTCCTGTATATAATTATATATGTACAGCTGGTATAACCTGGGCATCTCCTGTATATAATTATATATGTACAGCCGGTATAACCTGGGCATCTCCTGTATATAATTATATATGTACAGCTGGTATCACCTGGGCATCTCCTGTATATAATTATATATGTACAGCCGGTATAACCTGGGTGTCACAAACCACCGGGGGGTCACTCAGAAATCCCCCGCGCTGGCTACCAGTACGTCACAATCGGGGGGTAACAAGTGGGGGTCACCCCTCCTTTATACCTCCCGACCGACAGACAGAGCACGTGACGCGCTCTCTAGCGCCCCTCTTATAGTCAGGCCAATTATGGAATTGCCCGACAATAAGCAAGGAGGCCGCTATACTACTTATGCCGATTATTGAAGGGTCCCCGGTGAGAGTAGGGTATATATTCCCCCGACCTCTGCGGGCGGAATATATAAAATCTCCCCGAATCTCACTGGCCTCCCCACAATAATCCTTGGCACAAACTCGCTGCCACCAACCGATTTACGGTAACTATTAGCCGAACACACAGACGTGGGATTCAAGATCGAGATAACAGAACAGCCCAAGATTAATTATATAATTTAATCAGCCTAAAGCACACTAGAAACTACAATATATACAATAGGGAATCTACAGAATATACATATGTCAGAGTACAGTTACAATCAAAGCATGGGTTACAAACAGGCATACACAGTTCCAGCAGTTACCTTGTTGCGTCTGGCCACAGGGGGGCGCTGTACCCAGGTTTCTAGGATCCTTCCCACAGATGTTTCCTACACGTGCCCCCAGCGAAAAGAACACTGGAAAATGGCCGAAGTAGGGTTATCAACCTGGGCAAATCCAGGTCCCCTCCTACCTTAGTGACCTCAGAGGGAGCACTGCTCCACCCCTGGCTTGAGTTATGGACAATCCACAACATGGAATATGGGCCATAACTTTGCCTGGGAGCGTCGTAGGCGGACGCCAATGCTCTCATTGTGACAGTTATGAATTTAGCTACAGAACGAGGGGACTCATGACCTGCCTGCCAGTTCCCCATTGGCTGATATCACGCCTGGGGCATTTCCCAATGTCCTGCTCCCATAAAAAGGGTGTGCCGGCATCGTCCGCATGCGGAGACACCATTTTTATGGTTGCCGTATTTATCGGAAATATGGCTTGCGAGATATGAACCATTTTTTACTGGAGTCGTTCTGTCTAGCTAGTTCCATAGCCTTGCTAATGAGATACAACTCTTGTTACAGGGTGACGGCAGGGAGTCATCCTGTGTCCATTGTTCCCACACCACCTCATCTCCATATCACAGGAGATGGCCATGGGATTTGTTGCTAAACCAGTTGTGTGAAGGAAAGGGGGGGTGACACCAGGAGAGGGCTTCCTGACATACTTGAATATCATGATTTATCGTCATATCTCCGGATTTACCTCACACCTCCCCCCTTTTGAGGGCGCTAGGGGGCAGCACACTCCGGTGTTCCCCCGTGCACCCGTCCGCGACCTCTCCTTGTCGGGACAGCCCGTCTGCGTTACCGTGGTCACGGCCCCTTTTGTGGCGAATGGTGAAGTTGTATTGCTGGAGCGCAAGGCTCCATCGCAACAATCGCCCATTCGTCCCAGAGACGGTGTGCAACCAGCTGAGGGGATTGTGGTCCGTCTCCACGATGAAGTGGCGCCCGTATAGATAGGGTTGCAGACGCTGCAGGGCCCACACTATGGCCAGGCACTCCTTCTCCATCGTGGAATAGGCAACTTCCCTTGGTAACAGCTTCCTGCTCAGGTACAAGACTGGGTGCTCTTGGCTCGCAGAGTCCACCTGGCTGAGCACCGCACCGAGGCCGAAGTCACTGGCGTCGGTCTGTACTACAAACGGCCGCGTGAAGTCGGCTGCCTGTAGCACGGGCGGGCTGGACAGGGCGTCCTTTAGGGCCCGGAAGGCTGTCTCGCAGTCCATTGTCCAATCGACTGCAGAGGGCAGCTTCTTCTTGGTGAGGTCCGTCAAGGGCTTTGCCAGGCTACTATAGCATGGAACAAACCTCCTATAGTACCCAGCGGTCCCCAAGAAGGACATCACCTGCTTCTTGGTCCTGGGGGTGGGCCAGGATGCGATGGCTTCCACTTTCTCAGGCTCGGGCTTCAGTGTTCTCCCACCTACCCGGTGACCGAGGTACTGGACCTCGCTCATGGCCAGCTGACACTTTCCCGGCTTGATGGTCAAACCTGCCCGGTGGATCCGCCTGAGCACCTGTGCTAGATGCTCTAGGTGGTCCTCCCAGGTGGGACTGAAGACGGCAATGTCATCCAGGTACGCGGCCGCGTACCCTTCAAGTCCCTTGAGCAGGGTGTTGACCATCCGCTGGAAAGTGGCAGGGGCATTCCTCATCCCGAATGGCATCACCGTGGACTCGTACAGTCCAAATGGGGTAATAAAGGCAGAGCGTTCCCTGGCCTTGCGAGTCAGGGGGATCTGCCAATATCCCCGGCTCAGATCCATGATGGTCAGGTACTGAGCCCCGGCCAACTGATCGAGCAGGTCATCGATGCGTGGCATTGGGTACGCATCGGCGACCGTGACCGCATTGAGCCCCCTGTAGTCCACGCAGAACCGAGTGGTTCGGTCCTTCTTAGGGACGAGGACTACAGGCGAGGCCCAAGCGCTGTTGGATGCCTGGATCACCCCCAGCTTCAGCATCTCGTCAATCTCCTGGCGCATGTGTTGCTGCACCTCCAGGGAGACCCGATATGCTGAACGCCGGATCGGGGGATGATCCCCAGTGTCCACGTGATGGACAGCCAAGTCAGTCCTTCCGGGCTGGTTGGTAAACAACCCCCGGAAGGGGAGGAGGGTGGCCCACAGCTGGGACCGTTGGTCTTCCAAGAGCTGGTGGCCAACCTCCACATCCTCAATGGATCCGCCTGCCCTAACCTGGGCTAGCATATCCAAGAGGGTTTCCGCTTCTCCCTCCTCGGGCAGGTTGCACACGGGGAGCGCACATGCCTCCCGCTCATGATGTGCCTTCATCATGTTCACATGGAAGGGCTTCCGCCTTCCACGGGCAGGGTCCAGGGTGACCAGGTACGTCACAGGGTTGAGCTGCTGGTACACGAGGTATGGGCCTTCCCAGGCTGCCTGAAGCTTGTCCTGTGGTACGGGGACCAGTACCCACACCTCTTGACCCACTTGGTAGGTCCTCTCACAAGCGTTCTGGTCGTACCAACGCTTCTGATCGGCCTGGGCTTGAGCCATATTGTCGTGTACCAGTTGCGTCAAGGCCTGCATTTTGTCCCGGAAGCGCATGACATACTCGATAACCGACACTCCAGGGGTGGCCAAATCCCCTTCCCAAGCCTCTTTCACCAGAGCCAGGGGGCCCCGCACACGTCGCCCGTACAGGAGCTCAAACGGTGAGAATCCTGTTGAGGCCTGTGGAACCTCCCGGTAAGCAAATAACAGGTGTGGGAGATACCGCTCCCAGTCACGCCCATGGGAGTCGACCAACATCTTAAGCATCTGCTTTAAGGTGCCATTGAACCGCTCGCACAGGCCATTAGTCTGTGGATGGTACGGGCTGGCCACCAGATGTCGCACCTGGACTTGCTTACAGAGGGCCTCCATCAGCTGGGACATGAATTGGGTCCCCCGGTCAGTGAGCATTTCCTGGGGAAAACCCACTCGGGAGAAAATCTCCAGCAATGCGGTGGCCACCTTGTCAGCCCGAATGGACGACAAGGCCACTGCTTCCGGGTACCGGGTGGCATAGTCCACTACCGTCAGTATGAAGCGTTTCCCGGAGCTGCTGGGGATGGCCAGCGGGCCGACCAGATCCACAGCCACCCTCCTGAAAGGCTCATCGATGATTGGCAGAGATACTAGTGGGGCTTTGGGGCGTGGCCCCGCCTTCCCCACTCTCTGACAGGTTTCACACGAACGGCAGTAGGCAGCCACATCGGCCCCCATTTTTGGCCAGTAGAAATGCTGGTTTAACCTGGCCTTGGTCTTAGCGATCCCTAGGTGTCCGGCCATCGGAATCTCATGTGCGATCCGCAACAACTCCGTCCGGAACGGATAGGGTACCACCAACTGTCGGTCCCTGGGCCACGCCTCCGGTGAACCCTGCTGGACCGTGGCCCGGTACAGCCGTCCTTGGTCCCAGACCACTCGCTCCGGGTCCGAGTCCGAGGGAGGCTGTGCCGCCTGCTCCTTAAGAGCTTTCAGGCTGTCGTCAGCTTCTAACGCTGCCTGAAACCCCTGACTAGATGTGGCCAGAATCGACGAGACTGTCACATCTTCAGTCAGTACCCCGGGACCTGTGTCCTGGCCTCCACCTGACTCGGCTGCCACTTGGTCAGAAGGGGAAGAGCTATCGGACCTCCGGGAGGCCCCTTGGCTTCCAGCACTCCCACTGCGGGTGACAGCGGCCACAGCCGCTGCGACCGTGGGTCGTGCCTGCTCCTCCTCCGTTCCTGACCAAGTCGCCGGTTCAGGCAGACCTACCTGGCTTCCTGACACCCCGGTTGTGGGGGAACCATGCACCGAGATCTTACCTGGGAGCACTTCCGCTCCTGGACCGGCCCCAATCTCACCTGCCTGTTCCCCTCCTGCAGCAACAGAACCCCGCTGTGAAATCTCTGGGGACCCCACATTTGCTGTGGTAGCCCCCACCCCACACACTGGTCCTCCCCCTGCAGCACCCTGCTCTCTGCTTATCCCTGCAGAGGGCAACAGATCCCAGCTCACAGGCTGGTTACTTGTAGAGGCATTGTCACACCTTTCTCTGACCCCCTCCCCTGTCACAGCTGCAGCTGAGTGTGTGTCTATGGTGTCTATGCAAGCAGAAATATCAGAGTTCACTCCCTCCTCCCTTACATCATTCATAGATAACACATTAACATTGTCAGGAGTCATGTCAGTACTGGCTGAAGGTTCAGCCCTTGGGGGGGGCCCAAACTGGGAGGTTATCTGCCCCAAATCTGTCCCAAGTAGCACGTTTGCAGGGATCCGATCAGTAACCCCCACCTCCCTCACCCCCCGCCCTGCGCCCCAGTCCACATAAATGTCAGCAACAGGCAGCGCCGGGTCAGTGCCTCCAATCCCGGAGACAGCGAGGGTTTTTCCCGGGATCAAGTCTTGGGGGGACACCATCTCAGGCCGCACCAGAGTCACCTCCGAGGCGCTGTCTCGCAGTCCTATGGTCACAGACCGGCCGACGGTGACAGGTTGGAAGCTGTCCAGGGACCTACCACCACCCCCACCCACACAATACACCTTGGGCGGCCCTTGGGACGGGGACGGAGCCGGGGCCTTGGGACGCTGAGGGCACATGGCCTTGAAGTGTCCAGGTAGGTTGCACTGGTGGCACCGTCTTGGTTCCGCCACGGGCCTGGAGAGGGGAGTTGAGGGGGACACCCCCTGCAGTCTAGGGGCAGGTGGGGCAGTCGCAGAATTCATCTTACCCCCTCTCCAGGTGCTGCTGGTGGCCGCTCTCCTGGCCTCAGGGGCCCGGTTGTTGGTGTAGTCATCGGCAAGGGCAGCTGTAGCCGTGGACCCCTTTGGCTTCTGGTCTCGGATGAACTGGCGGAGATCCTCAGGGCAGTTCCACAAGAGTTGCTCCGTGATGAACAAGTCCAGGATCTCCGGTCCGGTGGAAAGCTGCAGGCCTTGGGTCCAGTGGTCGGCAGCTCGGGCAAGTGCCCGCCGGTGGTCAGCCCAGGAGTCCTTTGGTCCCTTCTGTAGGCTCCGGAACTTCTTGCGGTAGGACTCTGGAGTGAGGTTGTACTGTTGGATCAGGGCCCGCTTGATGGTGTCGTAGCCCTGATCTGCCTCAGCAGGCAAGTCCCCAAGGATATCCAGGGCCTTACCCCTTAAACGGGGGGTCAGGTATTTGGCCCACTGGTCCTTGTCCAGATGGTGCTGCAAGCAAGTCCGTTCAAAAGCAGTCAAGAAAGAGTCCAAGTCTCCATCCTTCTCCAGCACTGGGAAGTCCTCAACACGGACCTTTGGAAGTTTGGTGTCTCGAAGGTCACATGTGGCTGATGAGGGCCGGAGCTGAGCTAGCTGCAGCTGGTAGTCACGGTCTGCCTGTCGCTCTCGCTCTTCACGCGCTGCCTGCCGCTCTCGCTCCGCAGCCTCACGCTCTGCGTGCCGCTCCGCAGCCTCAGCGTCACGCGCTGCCTGCCGCTCTGCCCTGCGCTCTGCCAGGAGTTCCTTGTAGCCCTTCTGGTCTCCAGCCTGGAGAAGGGCCATAGCCATTTGAAGAAGGCTATCCGAGCCTCCCAGGCTCGGTGGAATGGCACGTGGTGATCTGCGGCACGCTGCAGAGCTAGGCGATTCACTGTCCCTTTCAGAGCGGAGGGCTGGCATCTGGCTCGTTGAGGAACCTTGGGTGAGCTCCTCCTCATCTTGTCCAGCAGTGCCAGGTTGCGCAATGTCCTCGGCAGAACGGTTTTCTGGCGTCGAGCTCCTGGAGGACTCGTGGGCAACCTCCTCATTGCTGTCCACAGCACCGTCCTCCCTCTCTTCGGCTCCTGCCTTAGCATTGGCCAGTTGCATAGCTCTGCTCCTGGTGCCATCAGCCATTCTTGCAGACTTTTGGTCACTGACACAGAACTGACACCTGATGCCTCCACACACCTTACAGTATCTGCACTCTGACACTCTAGTGTTGAGCTAGTCTGAAGACCCCAGCAGCCACAGCTGCTGCAGGCAGTCTTTAGTGTCTGGGAGTATGGGTCTCACACTCACACACACTATTATCTCGATCCCACCGCTATGCCACCAATATGTCAGGAACCACCGGGGGGGTCACTCAGAAATCCCCCGCGCTGGCTACCAGTACGTCACAATCGGGGGGTAACAAGTGGGGTCACCCCTCCTTTATACCTCCCGACCGACAGACAGAGCACGTGACGCGCTCTCTAGCGCCCCTCTTATAGTCAGGCCAATTATGGAATTGCCCGACAATAAGCAAGGAGGCCGCTATACTACTTATGCCGATTATTGAAGGGTCCCCGGTGAGAGTAGGGTATATATTCCCCCGACCTCTGCGGGCGGAATATATAAAATCTCCCCGAATCTCACTGGCCTCCCCACAATAATCCTTGGCACAAACTCGCTGCCACCAACCGATTTACGGTAACTATTAGCCGAACACACAGACGTGGGATTCAAGATCGAGATAACAGAACAGCCCAAGATTAATTATATAATTTAATCAGCCTAAAGCACACTAGAAACTACAATATATACAATAGGGAATCTACAGAATATACATATGTCAGAGTACAGTTACAATCAAAGCATGGGTTACAAACAGGCATACACAGTTCCAGCAGTTACCTTGTTGCGTCTGGCCACAGGGGGGCGCTGTACCCAGGTTTCTAGGATCCTTCCCACAGATGTTTCCTACACGTGCCCCCAGCGAAAAGAACACTGGAAAATGGCCGAAGTAGGGTTATCAACCTGGGCAAATCCAGGTCCCCTCCTACCTTAGTGACCTCAGAGGGAGCACTGCTCCACCCCTGGCTTGAGTTATGGACAATCCACAACATGGAATATGGGCCATAACTTTGCCTGGGAGCGTCGTAGGCGGACGCCAATGCTCTCATTGTGACAGTTATGAATTTAGCTACAGAACGAGGGGACTCATGACCTGCCTGCCAGTTCCCCATTGGCTGATATCACGCCTGGGGCATTTCCCAATGTCCTGCTCCCATAAAAAGGGTGTGCCGGCATCGTCCGCATGCGGAGACACCATTTTTATGGTTGCCGTATTTATCGGAAATATGGCTTGCGAGATATGAACCATTTTTTACTGGAGTCGTTCTGTCTAGCTAGTTCCATAGCCTTGCTAATGAGATACAACTCTTGTTACAGGGTGACGGCAGGGAGTCATCCTGTGTCCATTGTTCCCACACCACCTCATCTCCATATCACAGGAGATGGCCATGGGATTTGTTGCTAAACCAGTTGTGTGAAGGAAAGGGGGGGTGACACCAGGAGAGGGCTTCCTGACATACTTGAATATCATGATTTATCGTCATATCTCCGGATTTACCTCACACTGGGCATCTCCTGTATATAATTATATATGTACAGCCGGTATAACCTGGGCATCTCCTGTATATAATTATATATGTATAGCCGGTATAACCTGGACATCTCCTGTATATAATTATATATGTACAGCCGGTATAACCTGGGCATCTCCTGTATATAATTATATATGTACAGCCGGTATAACCTGGGCATCTCCTGTATATAATTATATATGTAT
Source organism: Anomaloglossus baeobatrachus (assembly GCF_048569485.1). NCBI lineage: Eukaryota > Metazoa > Chordata > Amphibia > Anura > Aromobatidae > Anomaloglossus > Anomaloglossus baeobatrachus. Next base: position 679,728,845 of record NC_134355.1, read on the forward strand.
AGCCGGTATAACCTGGACATCTCCTGTATATAATTATATATGTACAGCCGGTATAACCTGGGCATCTCCTGTATATAATTATATATGTATAGCCGGTATAACCTGGACATCTCCTGTATATACTTATATATGTACAGCCGGTATAACCTGGGCATCTCCTGTATATAATTATATATGTACAGCCAGTATAACCTGGGCCTCTCCTGTATATAATTATATATGTACAGCCGGTATAACCCGGGCATCTCCTGTATATAATTATATATGTACAGCTGGTATAACCTGGGTATCTTCTGTATATAATGATATATGTACAGCTGGTATAACCTCGGCATCTCCTGTATATAATTATATATGTACAGCCGGTATAACCTGGGCATCTCCTGTATATAATGATATTGTCACGCTCCCCGGGTCCTCGGCTCCCCTCCCCGGGTCCTCAGCTCCGCTCCCCGGCTCACCTGCCACGCTCCCCTCGTCCCAGCCTCCGGTGCCCGTCCTCCATAGGTCCTCTGGTCGCCGATCCCGGCGTCCGACATCTTCCCAGGCCCTGGCCGGCTCTCCTACGTCCTCCTCGCAGCCTCCTTCCCTGGCTTCTGGCACCCGGGCCGCGCGCATGCGCATTAGGGCACGCGCGCGGTCACTGACCCTTTCTTAAAGGGCCAGCGTCCAGTAACAGGAAATGAGGTTAGTCAGGTTCAGGGTATAAAGGGGGTTCTTGTCCAAGGGGGCGGGGCCTGATCTTCGTGTTCCCTGAGCTAGGAGTCAGGTCTCCTGGTGTTTATGTGCCTGTACTCACCTATCTCTCTTTGTAGAGCCGTACCTGCCTCGCCATCCAGTCTGCCGTATCCCGAACCCCGCACGCTGTCCGTCTGCCATCCGACAGCACCTGCCATCTCGGATCCCTGCGGTGACCCGTCATCGTGCTCCAGAGGTTCCGGACTCCGCCTGATATCATCTCGGCCTCCGAACCTGAGCTACGTCACCAAGACTACCTTCTGTGACTCCGTGGTCCCAGGGACTCCTCCGCTGTCTTCACTTGCACGGACTATCCTGCTGCCCTTCAGTGCTTCAGCTGCCGGACTCCCTACCTCCATCTTAGAGTTCGGTCCAGTGGATCCACCTCCTGGGTCTGCCCGACCGCCCGGCCGTGACAGTAAGATCAGGCCATGGATCCCGCTGCTGCACTAATGGCCCTGCAAGAGGAACTCCAACGCCAGCGTGAAGTCCAGACCCGCATGCTGCAATTCATGACCTCCGTGGACACCCGCCTGTACACATTACAAGCATCAATGACGCCTGCGGCACCCAGGTCCCCCGCCAGGCAAGCCATGGCTCCCGTACCAGTGGCAGCCTCTTCAGATGCTTCCCGACTCCGTTTGGCGTCACCTCCTCGGTATGCTGGAGATCCCAAGACCTGCAGGGGCTTCATAAACCAATGTTCCCTTCACTTCACGCAGCTGCCACATCTGTTCGCCTCCGACCAAGCCAAGGTCGCCTTTATAATGTCCCACCTAGAGGGCGAGGCGCTGGCGTGGATGAACCCCTTGTGGGAGAAGGAGGACCCCATGACCAAGGATCTTCAACAGTTCCTACAGGCCTTCCGCAGTACCTTTGACGAGCCAGGACGCGCCTCTGCCTCTGCTTCATCACTCCTCCGCCTACGTCAAGGGACACTGACGGTGGGTCAATACGCCATCCGTTTCCGCACTTTGGCTTCAGAACTCGGGTGGAATAATGAGGCCCTAACAGCCGCCTTCTGGGAAGGACTCTCGAGTCGCATCAAGGATGAGTTGGCGGGTCGGGACGTGCCCTCCACCCTAGATGCACTGATCGCCCTAGCAACTCGTGTGGACATACGTTTTCAGGAGCGCTCCAAAGAGCTATCTCGGGAGAGACGCCCGGTACGGCATTCTCCTCCTCCGCAGAAGTCCTCCGTTCCTCAGTCATCAACAGCTGGGATTCCCGTCCACGAGCCCATGCAGATCGACCGAGTGCGGCAGTCTGAACGACGTCGAGCAGAGCGGCTCGCCCAGGGCCTCTGCTTTTACTGTGGTGAGGACACCCACCTGCTACGCTCCTGTCCAGAGAGGCCGGGAAACTCCAAAGCCTAGGGTTGGTAGGAGAGGCCACCCTAGGTGCTGGGACCCTCTCTGACCCAGTTACATGGACAGTGCAAGTGACCACGGGAGAGACGCGGTTCACGGCTGATGCCTACCTCGATTCCGGGGCAGCAGGCAATTTCATCCAGCAGGCCACGGTGGACAAGTACCGGGTGCCTGTCATGCCACTCGACAAACCCCTAGTGATTGCCTCGGTGGATGGGAGGCCTCTCTCTGATACCATCTCCTTGATCACCAGGCCTGTCGAACTACGCATCGGTGCTCTTCACACCGAGAACATCGCTCTCTACGTTCTCCCACACATGTCCCACCAGATCCTGTTGGGACTCCCATGGTTGCGGACACATGAACCATCGGTTAGCTGGGGTACTGGCGAAGTCACCCGTTGGGGCTCTTCGTGTCATGAGAGGTGCCTAAAGTCCATACCACCCCTCCGACGACCTCCGGTTCCTGAGACCCTAACGGGGCTGCCTTCGGCCTATTGGTCCTTTGCCGATGTCTTTGACAAAAAGGAATCCGAGGTACTGCCGCCACATCGTCCATACGATTGTGCCATTGACCTGCTTCCAGGGACAACCCCACCTAGAGGACGGATATATCCTTTATCTCCAGCCGAAACCAGGGCCATGTCAGATTACATCTCAGAGAGCCTAGCAAGAGGGTTCATTCGGAGATCCTCCTCTCCTGCTGGAGCAGGTTTCTTCTTTGTCAAGAAGAAAGAGGGAGACTTACGCCCATGCATAGACTACCGGGGTCTCAATCAAATTACCGTGAAAAACAAATACCCCCTGCCGCTCATTCCCGAATTATTTGACCGGCTTAGAGGAGCTCGTGTGTTCACCAAGCTGGATCTTCGGGGTGCTTACAATCTGGTACGCATCCGCTCTGGTGACGAATGGAAAACCGCGTTTAATACGCGCGATGGACATTATGAGTACTGCGTGATGCCCTTCGGTCTGTGTAACGCTCCTGCCGTCTTCCAAGAACTGGTGAACGACGTGTTTCGGGACCTTCTCTACATCTGTGTGGTTGTTTATCTAGATGACATCCTTGTCTTCTCTCCGGACCTCCAAACCCACAGAGAAAACGTACAGCTGGTCTTACAAAGACTGAGAGAGAATCGCCTGTACGCAAAGTATGAGAAGTGTGTCTTTGAGCAGTCTTCCCTCCCCTTTCTGGGGTACATCATCTCTGATACTGGACTGCAGATGGACCCCAAGAAGGTCTCCGCCATCATCAACTGGCCTCCGCCTTCTGGACTGAAGGCAATCCAACGCTTCCTGGGATTCGCCAACTACTACCGCCAGTTTATCCCGCACTTCTCTGCCTTGACCGCTCCTCTCTCCGCTTTGACCAAAAAGGAGGCTAATCCTAAGGACTGGTCACCTGCGGCAGACGCCGCATTTTGTTCTTTGAAGCGAGCATTCGCCTCCGCCCCTGTACTCCACCGACCGGAGTTAAACCGCCAGTTCACCTTGGAAGTGGATGCCTCCTCCTCAGGAGCCGGAGCAGTGCTCATGCAAAAATCCTCCTCCGGGAAGATGGTGACCTGCGGTTTCTTCTCTAAGAGCTTCTCAGCACCCGAACGTAATTACACCATCGGTGACCGAGAACTACTGGCGGTCAAACTGGCTCTGGAGGAGTGGCGCTACCTCCTGGAAGGAGCAGTGTACCCCGTGATTATCTACACGGACCACAAAAACCTGGAATACCTGCGGTCCGCTCAGCGACTGAACCCACGGCAAGCCAGGTGGTCCTTATTCTTTGCCAGGTTTGACTTCCAGCTCCACTTCCGACCAGCGGACAAGAATGTACGCGCTGATGCCTTGTCTAGGTCTCTCATGCCCATGGAACAGGAGGAAGAGACTATCCAGCCTATCATCTCTCCTAGCAAGATTGTTCCGGTGGCTCCTGTCACTCTGGCCCAGATACCACCTGGGAAGACCTATGTCTCGGAGACCGACAGGCTAACGGTCTTACACTGGGGTCATACCTCAAAAACAGCCGGCCATGCAGGCCAGAAGAGAACATGGGGTGCGATTGTACGCCATTACTGGTGGCCATCTCTTCGCACGGACGTCGCCGCCTTTGTCTCGGCCTGCTCCTCTTGTGCCAGAAACAAGACGCCCAAACACCTCCCACATGGCCGCCTTCTGCCTCTGCCGATACCTTCGATTCCGTGGCAACACATAGCAATGGACTTTATTACGGACTTGCCATTGTCATCCGGGCACACAGTCATATGGGTCGTGGTGGACCGGTTCTCAAAAATGGCCCATTTCGTTCCTATGGCTGGACTGCCCTCTGCTCAGGAACTCGCGGACGCTTTTATACAACACATCTTCCGCTTGCATGGCTTTCCATTACACATCGTATCAGACAGAGGAACTCAGTTCACCTCCCGCTTCTGGAGGGCTCTCTGTAACCATCTGGGAGTGACTCTGGACTTTTCATCTGCATACCATCCTCAGTCCAATGGCCAAGTAGAGAGGGTCAATCAAATCTTGACCTCATTTCTACGTCACTATGTTAACGCCCATCACGACGACTGGTCCGCTCTTCTACCTTGGGCTGAATTCTCCCACAACCACCACATCAGTGAGTCGTCCTCCTGCTCTCCCTTCCATGTTGTTTACGGACTTCAGCCTTCCATCCCATTGCCTGTATCCCCCTCTTCGGATGTCCCTGCTGCAGATACAGTAGCCCGTGACTTTGCCACCATTTGGGACTCTGTCAAGGTGTCTCTAGGACGTGCTTCCCTGCGGATGAAGAGACACGCAGACAAGAAACGCCTGGATCCTCCGTGTTTCTCTCCTGGAGACCTCGTCTGGCTTTCTTCCCAGTACGTCCGCCTGAAGATACCTTCATACAAGCTGGGTCCTCGCTACATTGGGCCGTTTAAAGTCCTCACCAGGATCAATGAGGTCTCCTACAAGCTGCAGCTCCCGGCCACGATGAGGATACCCAACTCGTTCCACGTCTCCCTGCTCAAGCCGGTGGTCCTTGGTCCCTTCTCCGCTGCTGCCAGTCCAGCTCCTCCACCTATTGCCGATGATGACATCTATGCGGTAAGGGATATCGTGGCCATGAAGACCGTACGAGGTCGGCAGTTCTTCCTGGTGGACTGGGCAGGGTATGGTCCTGAGGATAGGTCCTGGGAGCCCAGGGAGAACGTAGGCACTCCTCTTATCCGTGCCTTCATGTCCCGGTTGCGGGGAGGGGGGCGTGGGGGGGGGGGGTACTGTCACGCTCCCCGGGTCCTCGGCTCCCCTCCCCGGGTCCTCAGCTCCGCTCCCCGGCTCACCTGCCACGCTCCCCTCGTCCCAGCCTCCGGTGCCCGTCCTCCATAGGTCCTCTGGTCGCCGATCCCGGCGTCCGACATCTTCCCAGGCCCTGGCCGGCTCTCCTACGTCCTCCTCGCAGCCTCCTTCCCTGGCTTCTGGCACCCGGGCCGCGCGCATGCGCATTAGGGCACGCGCGCGGTCACTGACCCTTTCTTAAAGGGCCAGCGTCCAGTAACAGGAAATGAGGTTAGTCAGGTTCAGGGTATAAAGGGGGTTCTTGTCCAAGGGGGCGGGGCCTGATCTTCGTGTTCCCTGAGCTAGGAGTCAGGTCTCCTGGTGTTTATGTGCCTGTACTCACCTATCTCTCTTTGTAGAGCCGTACCTGCCTCGCCATCCAGTCTGCCGTATCCCGAACCCCGCACGCTGTCCGTCTGCCATCCGACAGCACCTGCCATCTCGGATCCCTGCGGTGACCCGTCATCGTGCTCCAGAGGTTCCGGACTCCGCCTGATATCATCTCGGCCTCCGAACCTGAGCTACGTCACCAAGACTACCTTCTGTGACTCCGTGGTCCCAGGGACTCCTCCGCTGTCTTCACTTGCACGGACTATCCTGCTGCCCTTCAGTGCTTCAGCTGCCGGACTCCCTACCTCCATCTTAGAGTTCGGTCCAGTGGATCCACCTCCTGGGTCTGCCCGACCGCCCGGCCGTGACAGATATATGTACAGCCGGTATAACCTGGGCATCTCCTGTATATAATTATATATGTACAGCTGGTATAACCTGGGTATCTCCTGTATATAATTATATATGTACAGCTGGTATAACCTGGGCATCTCCTGTATATAATTATATATGTATAGCTGGTATAACCTGGGTATCTCCTGTATATAATTATATATGTACAGCTGGTATAACCTGGGCATCTCCTGTATATAATTATATATGTATAGCTGGTATAACCTGGGTATCACCTGTATATAATTATATATGTACAGCCGGTATAACCTGGGCATCTCCTGTATATAATTATATATGTACAGCCGGTATAACCTGGGTATCACCTGTATATAATTATATATGTACAGCCGGTATAACCTGGGTATCTCCTGTATATAATTATATATGTACAGCCGGTATAACCTGGGTATCTCCTGTATATAATTATATATGTATAGCCGGTATAACCTGGGCATCTCCTGTATATAATTATATATGTACAGCTGGTATAACCTTGGTATCTTCTGTATATAATGATATATGTACAGCTGGTATAACCTGGGCATCTCCTGTATATAATTATATATGTACAGCCGGTATAACCTGGGCATCTCCTGTATATAATGATATATGTACAGCCGGTATAACCTGGGCATCTCCTGTATATAATGATATATGTACAGCCGGTATAACCTGGGCATCTCCTGTATATAATGATATATCTACAGCCGGTATAACCTGGGTATCTCCTGTATATAATTATATATGTACAGCCGGTATAACCTGGGTATCTCCTGTATATAATTATATATGTACAGCCGGTATAACCTGGGCATCTCCTGTATATAATTATATATGTACAGCTGGTATAACCTGGGCATCTCCTGTATATATTTATATATGTATAGCCGGTATAACCTGGACATCTCCTGTATATAATTATATATGTACAGCTGGTATAACCTGGGCATCTTCTGTATATAATGATATATGTACAGCCGGTATAACCTGGGCCTCTCCTGTATATAATTATATATGTACAGCCGGTATAACCTGGGCATCTCCTGTATATAATTATATATGTACAGCCGGTATAACCTGGGCATCTCCTGTATATAATGATATATGTACAGCCGGTATAACCTGGGCATCTCCTGTATATAATTATATATGTACAGCTGGTATAACCTGGGTATCTCCTGTATGTAATTATATATGTCTTTAGTGTCTGGGAGTATGGGTCTCACACTCACACACACTATTATCTCGATCCCACCGCTATGCCACCAATATGTCACAAACCACCGGGGGGTCACTCAGAAATCCCCCGCGCTGGCTACCAGTACGTCACAATCGGGGGGTAACAAGTGGGGGTCACCCCTCCTTTATACCTCCCGACCGACAGACAGAGCACGTGACGCGCTCTCTAGCGCCCCTCTTATAGTCAGGCCAATTATGGAATTGCCCGACAATAAGCAAGGAGGCCGCTATACTACTTATGCCGATTATTGAAGGGTCCCCGGTGAGAGTAGGGTATATATTCCCCCGACCTCTGCGGGCGGAATATATAAAATCTCCCCGAATCTCACTGGCCTCCCCACAATAATCCTTGGCACAAACTCGCTGCCACCAACCGATTTACGGTAACTATTAGCCGAACACACAGACGTGGGATTCAAGATCGAGATAACAGAACAGCCCAAGATTAATTATATAATTTAATCAGCCTAAAGCACACTAGAAACTACAATATATACAATAGGGAATCTACAGAATATACATATGTCAGAGTACAGTTACAATCAAAGCATGGGTTACAAACAGGCATACACAGTTCCAGCAGTTACCTTGTTGCGTCTGGCCACAGGGGGGCGCTGTACCCAGGTTTCTAGGATCCTTCCCACAGATGTTTCCTACACGTGCCCCCAGCGAAAAGAACACTGGAAAATGGCCGAAGTAGGGTTATCAACCTGGGCAAATCCAGGTCCCCTCCTACCTTAGTGACCTCAGAGGGAGCACTGCTCCACCCCTGGCTTGAGTTATGGACAATCCACAACATGGAATATGGGCCATAACTTTGCCTGGGAGCGTCGTAGGCGGACGCCAATGCTCTCATTGTGACAGTTATGAATTTAGCTACAGAACGAGGGGACTCATGACCTGCCTGCCAGTTCCCCATTGGCTGATATCACGCCTGGGGCATTTCCCAATGTCCTGCTCCCATAAAAAGGGTGTGCCGGCATCGTCCGCATGCGGAGACACCATTTTTATGGTTGCCGTATTTATCGGAAATATGGCTTGCGAGATATGAACCATTTTTTACTGGAGTCGTTCTGTCTAGCTAGTTCCATAGCCTTGCTAATGAGATACAACTCTTGTTACAGGGTGACGGCAGGGAGTCATCCTGTGTCCATTGTTCCCACACCACCTCATCTCCATATCACAGGAGATGGCCATGGGATTTGTTGCTAAACCAGTTGTGTGAAGGAAAGGGGGGGTGACACCAGGAGAGGGCTTCCTGACATACTTGAATATCATGATTTATCGTCATATCTCCGGATTTACCTCACACTGGGCATCTCCTGTATATAATTATATATGTACAGCCGGTATAACCTGGGCATCTCCTGTATATAATTATATATGTATAGCCGGTATAACCTGGACATCTCCTGTATATAATTATATATGTACAGCCGGTATAACCTGGGCATCTCCTGTATATAATTATATATGTACAGCCGGTATAACCTGGGCATCTCCTGTATATAATTATATATGTATAGCCGGTATAACCTGGACATCTCCTGTATATACTTATATATGTACAGCCGGTATAACCTGGGCATCTCCTGTATATAATTATATATGTATAGCCGGTATAACCTGGACATCTCCTGTATATACTTATATATGTACAGCTGGTATAACCTGGGCATCTCCTGTATATAATTATATATGTACAGCCGGTATAACCTGGACATCTCCTGTATATAATTATATATGTACAGCTGGTATAACCTGGGCATCTCCTGTATATAATGATATATGTACAGCCGGTATAACCTGGGCATCTCCTGTATATAATTATATATGTACAGCCAGTATAACCTGGGCCTCTCCTGTATATAATTATATATGTACAGCCGGTATAACCCGGGCATCTCCTGTATATAATTATATATGTACAGCTGGTATAACCTGGGTATCTTCTGTATATAATGATATATGTACAGCTGGTATAACCTCGGCATCTCCTGTATATAATTATATATGTACAGCCGGTATAACCTGGGCATCTCCTGTATATAATGATATATGTACAGCCGGTATAACCTGGGCATCTCCTGTATATAATTATATATGTACAGCTGGTATAACCTGGGTATCTCCTGTATATAATTATATATGTACAGCTGGTATAACCTGGGCATCTCCTGTATATAATTATATATGTATAGCTGGTATAACCTGGGTATCTCCTGTATATAATTATATATGTACAGCTGGTATAACCTGGGCATCTCCTGTATATAATTATATATGTATAGCTGGTATAACCTGGGTATCACCTGTATATAATTATATATGTACAGCCGGTATAACCTGGGCATCTCCTGTATATAATTATATATGTACAGCCGGTATAACCTGGGTATCACCTGTATATAATTATATATGTACAGCCGGTATAACCTGGGTATCTCCTGTATATAATTATATATGTACAGCCGGTATAACCTGGGTATCTCCTGTATATAATTATATATGTATAGCCGGTATAACCTGGGCATCTCCTGTATATAATTATATATGTACAGCTGGTATAACCTTGGTATCTTCTGTATATAATGATATATGTACAGCTGGTATAACCTGGGCATCTCCTGTATATAATTATATATGTACAGCCGGTATAACCTGGGCATCTCCTGTATATAATGATATATGTACAGCCGGTATAACCTGGGCATCTCCTGTATATAATGATATATGTACAGCCGGTATAACCTGGGCATCTCCTGTATATAATGATATATCTACAGCCGGTATAACCTGGGTATCTCCTGTATATAATTATATATGTACAGCCGGTATAACCTGGGTATCTCCTGTATATAATTATATATGTACAGCCGGTATAACCTGGGCATCTCCTGTATATAATTATATATGTACAGCTGGTATAACCTGGGCATCTCCTGTATATATTTATATATGTATAGCCGGTATAACCTGGACATCTCCTGTATATAATTATATATGTACAGCTGGTATAACCTGGGCATCTCCTGTATATAATGATATATGTACAGCCGGTATAACCTGGGCCTCTCCTGTATATAATTATATATGTACAGCCGGTATAACCTGGGCATCTCCTGTATATAATTATATATGTACAGCCGGTATAACCTGGGCATCTCCTGTATATAATGATATATGTACAGCCGGTATAACCTGGGCATCTCCTGTATATAATTATATATGTACAGCTGGTATAACCTGGGTATCTCCTGTATATAATTATATATGTACAGCTGGTATAACCTGGGTATCTCCTGTATATAATTATATATGTACAGCCGGTATAACCTGGGCATCTCCTGTATATAATTATATATGTACAGCCGGTATAACCTGGGCATCTCCTATATATAATTATATATGTACAGCCAGTATAACCTGGGCATCTCCTGTATATAATTATATATGTACAGCCGGTATAACCTGGATATCTCCTGTATATAATTATATATGTACTGCTGGTATAACCTGGACATCTCCTGTATATAATTATATATGTACAGCCGGTATAACCTGGGCATCTCCTGTATATAATTATATATGTACAGCTGGTATAACCTGGGCATCTCCTGTATATAATTATATATGTATAGCTGGTATAACCTGGGCATCTCCTGTATATAATTATATATGTACAGCCGGAATAACCTGGGCATCTCCTGTATATAAATATATATGTACAGCCGGTATAACCTGGGCATCTCCTGTATATAATTATATATGTACAGCTGGTATAACCTGGCATCTCCTGTATATAATTATATATGTACAGCTGGTATAACCTGGATATCTCCTGTATATAATTATATATGTACAGCCGGTATAACCTGGGCATCTCCTGTATATAATTATATATGTACAGCCGGTATAACCTGGGCATCTCCTGTATATAATTATATATGTACAGCCGGTATAACCTGGGCATCTCCTGTATATAATTATATATGTACAGCTGGTATAACCTGGGCATCTCCTGTATATAATTATATATGTACAGCCGGTATAACCTGGACATCTCCTGTATATAATTATATATGTACAGCCGGTATAACCTGGACATCTCCTGTATATAATTATATATGTACAGCCGGTATAACCTGGGCATCTCCTGTATATAATTATATATGTACAGCCGGTATAACCTGGGCATCTCCTGTATATAATTATATATGTACAGCCGGTATAACTTTGGCATCTCCTGTATATAATTATATATGTACAGCTGGTATAACCTGGGTATCTCCTGTATATAATTATATATGTACAGCCGGTATAACCTGGACATCTCCTGTATATAATTATATATGTACAGCCGGTATAACCTGGGCATCTCCTGTATATAATGATATATGTACAGCTGGTATAACCTGGCATCTCCTGTATATAATTATATATGTACAGCTGGTATAACCTGGACATCTCCTGTATATAATTATATATGTACAGCTGGTATAACCTGGCATCTCCTGTATATAATTATATATGTACAGCTGGTATAACCTGGGCATCTCCTGTATATAATTATATATGTACAACTGGTATAACCTGAGCATCTCCTGTATATAATTATATATGTACAGCCGGTATAACCTGGGCATCTCCTGTATATAATGATATATGTACAGCTGGTATAACCTGGACATCTCCTGTATGTAATTATATATGTACAGCTGGTATAACCTGGACATCTCCTGTATATAATTATATATGTACAGCCGGTATAACCTGGGCATCTCCTGTATATAATTATATATGTACAGCTGGTATAACCTGGGCATCTCCTGTATATATTTATATATGTATAGCCGGTATAACCTGGACATCTCCTGTATATAATTATATATGTACAGCTGGTATAACCTGGGCATCTCCTGTATATATTTATATATGTATAGCCGGTATAACCTGGACATCTCCTGTATATAATTATACATGTACAGCTGGTATAACCTGGACATCTCCTGTATATAATTATATATGTACAGCAGGTATAACCTGGGCATCTCCTGTATATAATGATATATGTACAGCTGGTATAACCTGGACATCTCCTGTATGTAATTATATATGTACAGCCGGTATAACCTGGACATCTCCTGTATATAACTATATATGTACAGCCGGAATAACCTGGACATCTCCTGTATATAATTATATATGTACATCTGGTATAACCCGGGCATCTCCTGTATATAATTATATATGTACAGCCGGTATAACCTGGGCATCTCCTGTATTATGTACAGCCGGTATAACCTGGGCATCTCCTGTATATAATTATATATGTACAGCCGGTATAACCTGGGCATCTCCTGTATATAATTATATATGTACAGCTGGTATAACCTGTGCACCTCCTGTATATAATTATATATGTACAGCTGGTATAACCTGGGCATCTCCTGTATATAATTATATATGTACAGTCGGTATAACCTGGATATCTCCTGTATATAATTATATATGTACAGCTGGTATAACCTGGACATCTCCTGTATATAATTATATATGTACAGCCGGTATAACCTGGGCATCTCCTGTATATAATTATATATGTACAGCCGGTATAACCTGGGCATCTCCTGTATATAATTATATATGTATAGCTGGTATAACCTGGGCATCTCCTGTATATAATTATATATGTACAGCCGGTATAACCTGGGCATCTCCTGTATATAATTATATATGTACAGCCGGTATAACCTGGGCATCTCCTGTATATAATTATATATGTACAGCTGGTATAACCTGGCATCTCCTGTATATAATTATATATGTACAGCTGGTATAACCTGGATATCTCCTGTATATAATTATATATGTACAGCCGGTATAACCTGGGCATCTCCTGTATATAATTATATATGTACAGCCGGTATAACCTGGACATCTCCTGTATATAATTATATATGTACAGCCGGTATAACCTGGACATCTCCTGTATATAATTATATATGTACAGCCGGTATAACTTGGGCATCTCCTGTATATAATTATATATGTACAGCCGGTATAACCTGGGCATCTCCTGTATATAATTATATATGTACAGCCGGTATAACCCGGGTATCTCCTGTATATAATTATATATGTACAGCCGGTATAACCCGGGCATCTCCTGTATATAATTATATATGTACAGCCGGTATAACTTTGGCATCTCCTGTATATAATTATATATGTACAGCTGGTATAACCTGGGTATCTCCTGTATATAATTATATATGTACAGCCGGTATAACCTGGACATCTCCTGTATATAATTATATATGTACAGCCGGTATAACCTGGGCATCTCCTGTATATAATGATATATGTACAGCTGGTATAACCTGGCATCTCCTGTATATAATTATATATGTACAGCTGGTATAACCTGGACATCTCCTGTATATAATTATATATGTACAGCTGGTATAACCTGGCATCTCCTGTATATAATTATATATGTACAGCTGGTATAACCTGGGCATCTCCTGTATATAATTATATATGTACAACTGGTATAACCTGAGCATCTCCTGTATATAATTATATATGTACAGCCGGTATAACCTGGGCATCTCCTGTATATAATGATATATGTACAGCTGGTATAACCTGGACATCTCCTGTATGTAATTATATATGTACAGCTGGTATAACCTGGACATCTCCTGTATATAATTATATATGTACAGCCGGTATAACCTGGGCATCTCCTGTATATAATTATATATGTACAGCTGGTATAACCTGGGCATCTCCTGTATATATTTATATATGTATAGCCGGTATAACCTGGACATCTCCTGTATATAATTATATATGTACAGCTGGTATAACCTGGGCATCTCCTGTATATATTTATATATGTATAGCCGGTATAACCTGGACATCTCCTGTATATAATTATACATGTACAGCTGGTATAACCTGGACATCTCCTGTATATAATTATATATGTACAGCAGGTATAACCTGGGCATCTCCTGTATATAATGATATATGTACAGCTGGTATAACCTGGACATCTCCTGTATGTAATTATATATGTACAGCCGGTATAACCTGGACATCTCCTGTATATAACTATATATGTACAGCCGGAATAACCTGGACATCTCCTGTATATAATTATATATGTACATCTGGTATAACCCGGGCATCTCCTGTATATAATTATATATGTACAGCCGGTATAACCTGGGCATCTCCTGTATTATGTACAGCCGGTATAACCTGGGCATCTCCTGTATATAATTATATATGTACAGCCGGTATAACCTGGGCATCTCCTGTATATAATTATATATGTACAGCTGGTATAACCTGTGCACCTCCTGTATATAATTATATATGTACAGCTGGTATAACCTGGGCATCTCCTGTATATAATTATATATGTACAGTCGGTATAACCTGGATATCTCCTGTATATAATTATATATGTACAGCTGGTATAACCTGGACATCTCCTGTATATAATTATATATGTACAGCCGGTATAACCTGGGCATCTCCTGTATATAATTATATATGTACAGCCGGTATAACCTGGGCATCTCCTGTATATAATTATATATGTATAGCTGGTATAACCTGGGCATCTCCTGTATATAATTATATATGTACAGCCGGTATAACCTGGGCATCTCCTGTATATAATTATATATGTACAGCCGGTATAACCTGGGCATCTCCTGTATATAATTATATATGTACAGCTGGTATAACCTGGCATCTCCTGTATATAATTATATAAGTACAGCTGGTATAACCTGGATATCTCCTGTATATAATTATATATGTACAGCCGGTATAACCTGGGCATCTCCTGTATATAATTATATATGTACAGCCGGTATAACCTGGACATCTCCTGTATATAATTATATATGTACAGCCGGTATAACCTGGACATCTCCTGTATATAATTATATATGTACAGCCGGTATAACTTGGGCATCTCCTGTATATAATTATATATGTACAGCCGGTATAACCTGGGCATCTCCTGTATATAATTATATATGTACAGCCGGTATAACCCGGGTATCTCCTGTATATAATTATATATGTACAGCCGGTATAACCCGGGCATCTCCTGTATATAATTATATATGTACAGCCGGTATAACTTTGGCATCTCCTGTATATAATTATATATGTACAGCTGGTATAACCTGGGCATCTCCTGTATATAATTATATATGTACAGCCGGTATAACCTGGACATCTCCTGTATATAATTATATATGTACAGCCGGTATAACCTGGGCATCTCCTGTATATAATGATATATGTACAGCTGGTATAACCTGGCATCTCCTGTATATAATTATATATGTACAGCTGGTATAACCTGGACATCTCCTGTATATAATTATATATGTACAGCTGGTATAACCTGGCATCTCCTGTATATAATTATATATGTACAGCTGGTATAACCTGGGCATCTCCTGTATATAATTATATATGTACAACTGGTATAACCTGAGCATCTCCTGTATATAATTATATATGTACAGCCGGTATAACCTGGGCATCTCCTGTATATAATGATATATGTACAGCTGGTATAACCTGGACATCTCCTGTATGTAATTATATATGTACAGCTGGTATAACCTGGACATCTCCTGTATATAATTATATATGTACAGCCGGTATAACCTGGGCATCTCCTGTATATAATTATATATGTACAGCTGGTATAACCTGGGCATCTCCTGTATATATTTATATATGTATAGCCGGTATAACCTGGACATCTCCTGTATATAATTATATATGTACAGCTGGTATAACCTGGGCATCTCCTGTATATATTTATATATGTATAGCCGGTATAACCTGGACATCTCCTGTATATAATTATACATGTACAGCTGGTATAACCTGGACATCTCCTGTATATAATTATATATGTACAGCAGGTATAACCTGGGCATCTCCTGTATATAATGATATATGTACAGCTGGTATAACCTGGACATCTCCTGTATGTAATTATATATGTACAGCCGGTATAACCTGGACATCTCCTGTATATAACTATATATGTACAGCCGGAATAACCTGGACATCTCCTGTATATAATTATATATGTACATCTGGTATAACCCGGGCATCTCCTGTATATAATTATATATGTACAGCCGGTATAACCTGGGCATCTCCTGTATTATGTACAGCCGGTATAACCTGGGCATCTCCTGTATATAATTATATATGTACAGCCGGTATAACCTGGGCATCTCCTGTATATAATTATATATGTACAGCTGGTATAACCTGTGCACCTCCTGTATATAATTATATATGTACAGCTGGTATAACCTGGGCATCTCCTGTATATAATTATATATGTACAGTCGGTATAACCTGGATATCTCCTGTATATAATTATATATGTACAGCTGGTATAACCTGGACATCTCCTGTATATAATTATATATGTACAGCCGGTATAACCTGGGCATCTCCTGTATATAATTATATATGTACAGCCGGTATAACCTGGGCATCTCCTGTATATAATTATATATGTATAGCTGGTATAACCTGGGCATCTCCTGTATATAATTATATATGTACAGCCGGTATAACCTGGGCATCTCCTGTATATAATTATATATGTACAGCCGGTATAACCTGGGCATCTCCTGTATATAATTATATATGTACAGCTGGTATAACCTGGCATCTCCTGTATATAATTATATATGTACAGCTGGTATAACCTGGATATCTCCTGTATATAATTATATATGTACAGCCGGTATAACCTGGGCATCTCCTGTATATAATTATATATGTACAGCCGGTATAACCTGGACATCTCCTGTATATAATTATATATGTACAGCCGGTATAACTTGGGCATCTCCTGTATATAATTATATATGTACAGCCGGTATAACCTGGGCATCTCCTGTATATAATTATATATGTACAGCCGGTATAACCCGGGTATCTCCTGTATATAATTATATATGTACAGCCGGTATAACCCGGGCATCTCCTGTATATAATTATATATGTATAGCTGGTATAACCTGGGCATCTCCTGTATATAATTATATATGTACAGCTGGTATAACCTGGGCATCTCCTGTATATAATTATATATGTACAGCCGGTATAACCTGGGCATCTCCTGTATATAATTATATATGTACAGCTGGTATAACCTGGGCATCTCCTGTATATAATTATATATGTACAGCTGGTATAACCTGGGTATCTCCTGTATATAATTATATATGTACAGCCGGTATAACCTGGGCATCTCCTGTATATAATTATATATGTACAGCCGGTATAACTTTGGCATCTCCTGTATATAATTATATATGTACAGCTGGTATAACCTGGGTATCTCCTGTATATAATTATATATGTACAGCCGGTATAACCTGGACATCTCCTGTATATAATTATATATGTACAGCCGGTATAACCTGGGCATCTCCTGTATATAATGATATATGTACAGCTGGTATAACCTGGCATCTCCTGTATATAATTATATATGTACAGCTGGTATAACCTGGCATCTCCTGTATATAATTATATATGTACAGCTGGTATAACCTGGCATCTCCTGTATATAATTATATATGTACAGCTGGTATAACCTGGACATCTCCTGTATATAATTATATATGTACAGCTGGTATAACCTGGCATCTCCTGTATATAATTATATATGTACAGCTGGTATAACCTGGGCATCTCCTGTATATAATTATATATGTACAACTGGTATAACCTGAGCATCTCCTGTATATAATTATATATGTACAGCTGGTATATCCTGGGCATCTCCTGTATATAATTATATATGTACAGCCGGTATAACCTGGGCATCTCCTGTATATAATGATATATGTACAGCTGGTATAACCTAGACATCTCCTGTATGTAATTATATATGTACAGCTGGTATAACCTGGACATCTCCTGTATATAATTATACATGTACAGATGGTATAACCTGGACATCTCCTGTATATAATTATATATGTACAGCAGGTATAACCTGGGCATCTCCTGTATATAATGATATATGTACAGCTGGTATAACCTGGACATCTCCTGTATGTAATTATATATGTACAGCCGGTATAACCTGGGCATCTCCTGTATATAATTATATATGTACAGCCGGTATAACCTGGGCATCTCCTGTATATAATTATATATGTACAGCCGGTATAACCTGGGCATCTCCTGTATATAATTATATATGTACAGCCGGTATAACCTGGACATCTCCTGTATATAATTATATATGTACAGCTGGTATAACCTGGGCATCTCCTGTATATAATGATATATGTACAGCTGGTATAACCTGGGCATCTCCTGTATATAATGATATATTTATAGCCGGTATAACCTGGGCATCTCCTGTATATAATTATATATGTACAGCTGGTATAACCTGGGCATCTCCTGTATATAATTATATATGTACAGCCGGTATAACGTGGGCATCTCCTGTATATAATTATATATGTACAGCCGGTATAACCTGGGCATCTCCTGTATATAACTATATATGTACAGCCGGTATAACCTGGACATCTCCTGTATATAATTATATATGTACAGCCGGTATAACCTGGGCATCTCCTGTATATAACTATATATGTACAGCCGGTATAACCTGGACATCTCCTGTATATAATTATATATGTACAGCCGGTATAACCTGGGCATATCCTGTATATAATTATATATGTACAGCCGGTATAACCTGGGCATCTCCTGTATATAACTATATATGTACAGCTGGTATAACCTGGGCATCTCCTGTATATAATTATATATGTACAGCTGGTATAACCTGGACATCTCCTGTATATAACTATATATGTACAGCCGGTACAACCTGGACATCTCCTGTATATAATTATATATGTACAGCTGGTATAACCCGGGCATCTCCTGTATATAATTATATATGTACAGCCGGTATAACCTGGGCATCTCCTGTATATAACGATATATGTACAGCCGGTATAACCTGGGCATCTCCTGTATATAATTATATATGTACAGCCGGTATAACCCGGGCATCTCCTGTATATAATTATATATGTACAGCCGGTATAACCTGGACATCTCCTGTATATAATTATATATGTACAGCCGGTATAACCTGGGCATCTCCTGTATATAATTATATATGTACAGCCGGTATAACCTGGACATCTCCTGTATATAACTATATATGTATAGCCGGTATAACCTGGACATCTCCTGTATATAATTATATATGTACAGCTGGTATAACCTGGACATCTCCTGTATATAACTATATATGTACAGCCGGTATAACCTGGACATCTCCTGTATATAATTATATATGTACAGCTGGTAAAACCTGGGCATCTCCTGTATATAATGATATATGTACAGCTGGTATAACCTGGGTATCTCCTGTATATAATTATATATGTACAGCTGGTATAACCTGGGTATCTCCTGTATATAATTATATATGTACAGCCGGTATAACCTGGGCATCTCCTGTATATAATTATATATGTACAGCTGGTATAACCTGGGTATCTCCTGTATATAATTATATATGTACAGCTGGTATAACCTGGGCATCTCCTGTATATAATTATATATGTATAGCCGGTATAACCTGGACATCTCCTGTATATAATTATATATGTACAGCTGGTATAACCTGGACATCTCCTGTATATAATTATATATGTACAGCTGGTATAACCTGGGCATCTCCTGTATATAATTATATATGTACAGCCGGTATAACCTGGACATCTCCTGTATATAATTATATATGTACAGCTGGTATAACCTGGGCATCTCCTGTATATAATGATATATGTACAGCCGGTATAACCTGGGCCTCTCCTGTATATAATTATATATGTACAGCCGGTATAACCTGGGCATCTCCTGTATATAATTATATATGTACAGCCGGTATAACCTGGGCATCTCCTGTATATAATGATATATGTACAGCCGGTATAACCTGGGCATCTCCTGTATATAATGATATATGTACAGCCGGTATAACCTGGGTATCTCCTGTATATAATTATATATGTACAGCTGGTATAACCTGGGTATCTCCTGTATATAATTATATATGTACAGCTGGTATAACCTGGGCATCTCCTGTATATAATTATATATGTATAGCTGGTATAACCTGGGTATCTCCTGTATATAATTATATATGTACAGCTGGTATAACCTGGGCATCTCCTGTATATAATTATATATGTACAGCTGGTATAACCTGGGCATCTCCTGTATATAATGATATATTTACAGCCGGTATAACCTGGGCATCTCCTGTATATAATTATATATGTACAGCTGGTATAACCTGGGCATCTCCTGTATATAATTATATATGTACAGCTGGTATAACCTGGGCATCTCCTGTATATAATTATATATGTACAGCTGGTATAACCTGGACATCTCCTGTATATAACTATATATGTACAGCCGGTATAACCTGGACATCTCCTGTATATAATTATATATGTACAGCTGGTATAACCCGGGCATCTCCTGTATATAATTATATTTGTACAACCGGTATAACCTGGGCATCTCCTGTATTATGTACAGCCGGTATAACCTGGGCATCTCCTGTATATAATTATATATGTACAGCCGGTATAACCCGGGCATCTCCTGTATATAATTATATATGTACAGCCGGTATAACCTGGGCATCTCCTGTATATAATTATATATGTACAGCCGGTATAACCTGGGCATCTCCTGTATATAATTATATATGTACAGCCGGTATAACCTGGACATCTCCTGTATATAACTATATATGTACAGCCGGTATAACCTGGACATCTCCTGTATATAATTATATATGTACAGCTGGTATAACCTGGACATCTCCTGTATATAACTATATATGTACAGCCGGTATAACCTGGGCATCTCCTGTATATAATTATATATGTACAGCCGGTATAACCCGGGCATCTCCTGTATATAATTATATATGTACAGCCGGTATAACCTGGACATCTCCTGTATATAATTATATATGTACAGCCGGTATAACCCTGGGCATCTCCTGTATATAATTATATATGTACAGCCGGTATAACCCGGGCATCTCCTGTATATAATGATATATGTACAGCTGGTATAACCTTGGCATCTCCTGTATATAATTGTATATGTACAGCCGGTATAACCTGGGCATGTCCTGTATATAATTATATATGTACAGCCGGTATAACCTGGACATCTCCTATATATAATTATATATGTACAGCCGGTATAACCTGGACATCTCCTGTATATAATTATATATGTACAGCCGGTATAACCTGGACATCTCCTGTATATAATTATATATGTACAGCCGGTATAACCTGGGTATCTCCTGTATATAATTATATATGTACAGCCGGTATAACCTGGGCATCTCCTGTATAATATTATATATGTACAGCCGGTATAACCTGGGAATCTCCTGTATATAATTATATATGTACAGCCGGTATAACCTGGGCATCTTCTGTATATAATTATATATGTACAGCTGGTATAACCTGGGCATCTCCTGTATATAATTATATATGTACAGCCGGTATAACCTGGACATCTCCTGTATATAATTATATATGTACAGCCGGTATAACCTGGACATCTCCTGTATATAATTATATATGTACAGCCGGTATAACCTGGGTATCTCCTGTAAATAATTATATATATGTACAGCCGGTATAACCTGGGCATCTCTTGTATATAATTATATATGTACAGCTGATATAACCTGGGCATCTCCTGTATATAATTATATATGTACAGCCGGTATAACCTGGACATCTCCTGTATATAATTATATATGTACAGCTGTTATAACCTGGGTGTTTTCTGTATATTATTATATATGTACAGCCGGTATAACCTGGGTATCTCCTGTATATAATTATATATGTACAGCCGGTATAACCTGGGCATCTCTTGTATATAATTATATATGTACAGCTGATATAACCTGGGCATCTCCTGTATATAATTATATATGTACAGCTGGTATAACCTGGGCATCTCTTGTATATAATTATATATGTACAGCCGGTATAACCTGGGCATCTCCTGTATATAATTATATATGTACAGCTGGTATAACCTGGGTATCTCCTGTATATAATTATATATGTACAGCTGGTATAACCTTGGTATCTCCTGTATATAATTATATATGTACAGCTGGTATAACCTGGACATCTCCTGTATATAATTATATATGTACAGCCGGTATAACCTGGGCATCTCCTGTATATAATTATATATGTACAGCCGGTATAACATAGGTATTGTCAGGGCCAGGTGGACGGGCAGACCCAGGAGGTGGATCCACTGGGCCGAACTCCTAGATGGTTGTAAGGGGTCCGGTAGCTGGAGCACTATAGGCAGCAGAACAGTCCGTGCACAGGAGTATAACGGAGAAGTCCCTGGGACTACGGAGTCACTGGTGGTAGTCCGGGTGACGCAGCTCAGGTTCGGAAGCCGAGAAGATGTCAGGCGGGGTCCGGAACCTTTGGAGCGAGATGACAGGTCACCGCAGGGATCCGAGATGGTACGGACTGTCAGGATGGCAGATGGACTGCGTTCGGGGTTCGGGATTCGGTCTGGACCGGATGGCGAGGCAGGCACGGCTCTACAAGAGAGATAGGTGAGTATATACACATATACACCAGGAGACCTGACTCCTAGCTTAAGAAACACGAAGATCAGGCCCCGCCCCCTTGGACATAAACCCCCTTTATACCCTGTACCTGTTTTGCATCATTTCCTGTTAATGGACGCTGGCCCTTTAAGAAAGGGTCAATGACCGCGCGCGCGCCCTAATGCGCATGCGCGCGGCCCGAGTGCCAGAAGCCAGAGCAGGAAGCTGCGAGGAGGAAGCAGCAGGGCCAGGATGGGGCTGTGAAGCCGACGGACGCCGGGTGCGGGGACCAGGACGCTGGGGACGCGCTGGCAAGGGGTGCTGGAGAGCGGGGAGCGGCGGTGACCGGACCAAGGAACCGGGAAGCGAGACGGGGGACCCGGGGAGCGTGACAGGTGAGCCGGAGGGCAGCACAGGGGACCCGGGGAGCGTGACAGTACCCCCCCCCACGCCCCCCTCCCCGCAACCGGGACAGGAAGGCACGGATCAGCGGAGTACCCACATTCTCCCGGGGCTCCCAGGACCTATCCTCAGGACCATACCCTGCCCAGTCCACCAGGAAGAACTGTCGACCCCGTACGGTCTTCATGGCCACGATATCCCTTACCGCATAGATGTCGTCATCGGCTATAGGAGGAGGAGCCGAACTGGCAGCAGCGGAGAAGGGACCCAGGACAACCGGCTTTCGAAGGGAGACGTGGAATGAGTTGGGTATCCTCATCGTGGCCGGGAGCTGTAGCTTGTAGGAGACCTCATTGATCTTGTTGAGGACTTTAAACGGCCCGATGTAGCGAGGACCCAGCTTATAGGATGGTATCTTCAATCGGACGTACTTGGATGCAAGCCAGACTAGATCTCCAGGGGAGAAACACGGTTGATCCAGACGTCTCTTGTCTGCGTGTCTTTTCATCCGCAGGGAAGCACGCCCAAGGGACGCCTTGACAGAGTCCCAAATGGTTGCAAAGTCACGGGCTACAGTATCAGCAGCAGGGACATCCGAAGAAGGGGATACCGGCAATGGGACGGAGGGCTGAAGTCCGTAAACGACATGGAAGGGAGAGCTGGAGGAGGACTCACTGACGTGGTGGTTATGGGAGAATTCAGCCCAAGGAAGAAGCGTGGACCAGTCGTCGTGATGGGCGTTGACATAGTGACGTAAGAAAGAGGTCAATATTTGATTGACCCTCTCCACTTGGCCATTAGACTGAGGATGGTATGCAGATGAAAAGTCCAGAGTCACTCCCAGATGGTTGCAGAGAGCCCTCCAGAAGCGGGAGGTGAACTGAGTTCCTCTATCGGATACGATGTGAGATGGAAAGCCATGCAAGCGGAAGATGTGATGTATGTAGGCATCTGCGAGTTCCTGAGCAGAGGGCAGTCCAGCCATAGGGACGAAATGAGCCATTTTAGAGAATCGATCCACCACGACCCATATGACTGTGTGTCCGGAGGATAATGGCAAGTCTGTAATAAAGTCCATCGCTATGTGTTGCCACGGAACTGAAGGTATCGGCAGAGGCAGAAGACGGCCATATGGCAGGTGTTTGGGCGTCTTGTTCCTGGCACAAGAGGAGCAGGCAGAGACAAAAGCAGCGACGTCCGTGCGAAGGGATGGCCACCAGTAATGGCGTACAATCGCACCCCATGTTCTCTTCTGACCAGCATGACCGGCTGTTTTCGAGGCATGACCCCAGTGTAACACTTTTTGCCTGTCTGTCTCAGAGACATAGGTCTTCCCGGGCGGTATCTGGGCCAGGGTGACAGGGGCCACCGGAATGATTTTGCTAGGACAGATGATGGGTTGGGTAGTCTCCTCCTCCTGCTCCATGGGCATGAAAGACCTGGACAAGGCATCAGCGCGTACATTCTTGTCCGCGGGTCGGAAATGGAGCTGGAAATCAAACCTGGCAAAGAATAAGGACCACCTGGCTTGCCGTGGGTTCAGTCGCTGAGCAGACCGCAGGTATTCCAGGTTCTTGTGGTCCGTGTAAATGATAACGGGGTACACTGCTCCTTCCAGAAGGTAGCGCCATTCCTCCAGAGCCAGTTTGACTGCCAAGAGCTCTCGGTCACCGATGGTGTAGTTGCGTTCAGGCGCTGAGAAGCTCTTGGAGAAGAAACCGCAAGTCACCATCTTCCCGGAGGAGGATTTCTGCATGAGCACTGCTCCGGCTCCTGAGGAGGAGGCATCCACCTCCAAGGTGAACTGGCGGTTTAACTCCGGACGGTGGAGCACAGGAGAGGAGGCAAATGCCCGCTTCAGCGAGCCAAACGCGGCGTCGGCCGCAGGTGACCAGTCCTTTGGATTAGCCTCCTTCTTGGTCAAAGCGGAGAGAGGAGCAGTCAGAGCCGAGAAGTGAGGGATGAACTGGCGGTAGTAGTTGGCGAATCCCAGGAAGCGTTGGATTGCCTTCAGTCCAGAAGGAGGAGGCCAGTTGAGAATGGAGGAGACCTTCTTTGGATCCATCTGCAGTCCGGTATCAGAGATGATGTACCCCAGGAAGGGGAGAGAAAACTGCTCAAAGACACACTTCTCATACTTCGCGTACAGACGATTCTCTCTCAGTCTTTGTAGAACCAGCTGCACGTTCTCTCTGTGGGTCTGGAGGTCCGGAGAGAAGACAAGGATGTCATCCAGATATACTACCACACAGAGGTAAAGAAGGTCCCGGAAGACGTCGTTCACCAGTTCTTGAAAGACGGCTGGGGCGTTACAGAGGCCGAAGGGCATCACGCAGTATTCATAGTGCCCATCGCGAGTCTTGAACGCGGTCTTCCATTCGTCCCCAGAGCGGATGCGGACCAGATTGTAAGCACCCCGAAGATCCAGCTTGGTGAACACACGAGCTCCTCTAAGCCGGTCAAACAATTCAGGGATGAGCGGCAGAGGGTACTTGTTTTTTACGGTGATTTGATTCAAACCCCGGTAGTCTATGCATGGGCGTAAGTCGCCCTCTTTCTTCTTGACAAAGAAGAAACCTGCTCCAGCAGGAGAGGAGGATCTCCGGATGAATCCCCTTGCCAGGCTCTCTGTGATGTAAGTAGACATGGCCCTTGTTTCGGCTGGAGACAATGGATATATCCGTCCTCGAGGTGGTGTAGTTCCAGGGAGCAGGTCGATGGCACAATCGTAGGGACGATGTGGCGGAAGTACCTCGGATTCCTTTTTATCAAAGACGTCTGCAAAGGACCAATAGGCCGAGGGCAGCCCCGGTAGGTTCTCTGGAACCGGAGGTCGTCGGATGGGTTGTATGGTCTTCAGGCACTTCTCATGGCACGAAGAGCCCCATCGGGTGATTTCGCCAGTGCCCCAGCTGACTGATGGTTCGTGTGTCCGCAACCAGGGAAGTCGCAGCAGGATTTGATGGGACATGTGTGGGAGGACGTAGAGAGCGATGTTCTCGGTGTGCAGGGCACCGATACGCAGTTCCACCGGCTTGGTGATCCAGGAGATGGTGTCAGAGAGGGGTCTCCCATCCATAGAGGCAATCACGAGGGGCTTGTCAAGTGGAGTAACAGGCACCTGGTACTTGTCCACCGTGGCCTGCTGGATGAAATTGCCTGCTGCCCCGGAATCGAGGTATGCCTCAGCCGTGAACCGCGTCTCTCCCGTAGTCACTTGCACAGTCCATGTAACCGGGTCTGAGAGAGTCCCAGCACCTAGGGTGGCCTCTCCTACCAACCCTAGGCTTTGGAGTTTCCCGGCCTCTCAGGACAGGAGCGTAGCAGGTGTGTGTCCTCTCCGCAGTAAAAGCAGAGGCCCTTGGCGAGCCGCTCAGCTCTACGTTGTTCAGACTGCCGCACTCTGTCGATCTGCATGGGCTCGTGGACGGGGACCCCAGCTGTCGAAGACTGAAGTACGGCGGGCTTCTGCGGAGGAGAGGAATGCCGTACCGGTCGTCTCTCACGGGACACTTCCTTGGATCGCTCCTGAAAGCGGATGTCCACTCGAGTCGCTAGGGTAATCAGGGCATCCAGGGTGGTCGGTACGTCACGACCCGCCAGCTCATCTTTAATTCGCCCCGAGAGTCCTTCCCAGAAGGCGGCGGTTAGGGCCTCGTTGTTCCACCCGAGTTCCGAAGCCAAGGTACGAAACCGGATTGCGTATTGGCCCACCGTCAGAGTCCCCTGACGCAGCCGGAGAAGAGACGAAGCAGACGCGGAGGCGCGTCCGGGCTCATCAAAGGTGCCACGGAATGCCTGCAGGAAGTCCTGGATGTTCGTGGTCACAGGATCCCCCTTCTCCCACAAGGGGTTCATCCACGCCTGTGCCTCACCCTCTAGATGGGACATGATGAAGGCGACCTTGGCTTGATCAGAGGCAAACAAATGCGGCAGCTGCGTGAAATGGAGGGAGCATTGGTTTAAGAATCCCCTGCAGGTCTTGGGGTCTCCGGCGTACCGGGGTGGTGAGGCCAAACGAAGTCTGGAAGTATCTGAAGAAGTCGCCACGGGAGCTGGAGCCGTGGCTTGACTAGTGGAGGCCCGGGATGCTGAAGACGTGACTGCTGCTTGTAGCGTGTTCAGGCGGGCGTCCACAGAAGACATAAATTGCAGCATGCGGGTCTGAGTCTCACGCTGGCGTTGGAGTTCCTCCTGTACGGCTGCTAGTGCTGCAGCGGGATCCATGGCCTGATCTTACTGTCAGGGCCAGGTGGACGGGCAGACCCAGGAGGTGGATCCACTGGGCCGAACTCCTAGATGGTGGTAAGGGGTCCGGTAGCTGGAGCACTATAGGCAGCAGAACAGTCCGTGCACAGGAGTATAACGGAGAAGTCCCTGGGACTACGGAGTCACTGGTGGTAGTCCGGGTGACGCAGCTCAGGTTCGGAAGCCGAGAAGATGTCAGGCGGGGTCCGGAACCTTTGGAGCGAGATGACAGGTCACCGCAGGGATCCGAGATGGTACGGACTGTCAGGATGGCAGATGGACAGCGTTCGGGGTTCGGGATTCGGTCTGGACCGGATGGCGAGGCAGGCACGGCTCTACAAGAGAGATAGGTGAGTATATACACATATACACCAGGAGACCTGACTCCTAGCTTAAGCAACACGAAGATCAGGCCCCGCCCCCTTGGACATAAACCCCCTTTATACCCTGTACCTGTTTTGCATCATTTCCTGTTAATGGACGCTGGCCCTTTAAGAAAGGGTCAATGACCGCGCGCGCGCCCTAATGCGCATGCGCGCGGCCCGAGTGCCAGAAGCCAGAGCAGGAAGCTGCGAGGAGGAAGCAGCAGGGCCAGGATGGGGCTGTGAAGCCGAAGGACGCCGGGTGCGGGGACCAGGACGCTGGGGACGCGCTGGCAAGGGGTGCTGGAGAGCGGGGAGCGGCGGTGACCGGACCAAAGAACCGGGAAGCGAGACGGGGGACCCGGGGAGCGTGACAGGTGAGCCGGAGGGCAGCACAGGGGACCCGGGGAGCGTGACAGGTATTTTCTGTATATAATTATATATGTACAGCTGGTATAACCTGGACATCTCCTGTATATAATTATATATGTACAGCTGGTATAACCTGGGCATCTCCTGTATATAATTATATATGTACAGCCGGTATAACATAGGTATTTTCTGTATATAATTATATATGTACAGCTGGTATAACCTGGGCATCTCCTGTATATAATTATATATGTACAGCTGGTATAACCTGGGCATCTCCTGTATATAATTATATATGTACAGCTGGTATAACCTGGCATCTCCTGTATATAATTATATATGTACAGCCGGTATAACCTGGGCATCTCTTGTATATAATTATATATGTACAGCTGGTATAACCTGGGCATCTCCTGTATATAATTATATATGTACAGCCGGTATAACCTGGGCATCTCCTGTATATAATTATATATGTACAGCTGGTATAACCTGGGTATCTCCTGTATATAATTATATATGTACAGCTGGTATAACCTGGGCATCTCCTGTATATAATTATATATGTACAGCTGGTATAACCTGGGCATCTCCTGTATATAATTATATATGTACAGCCGGTGTAACCTGGGCATCTCCTGTATATAATTATATATGTACAGCCGGTATAACCTGGGCATCTCCTGTATATAATTATATATGTACAGCCGGTATAACCTGAGCATCTCCTGTATATAATTATATATGTACAGCCGGTATAACCTGGGCATCTCCTGTATATAATTATATATGTACAGCCGGTATAACCTGGGCATCTCCTGTATATAATTATATATGTACAGCCGGTATAACATAGGTATTTTCTGTATATAATTATATATGTACAGCCGGTATAACATAGGTATTTTCTGTATATAATTATATATGTACAGCTGGTATAACCTGGGCATCTCCTGTATATAATTATATATGTACAGCCGGTATAACCTGGGCATCTCCTGTATATAATTATATATGTACAGCTGGTATAACCTGGCATCTCCTGTATATAATTATATATGTACAGCCGGTATAACCTGGGCATCTCTTGTATATAATTATATATGTACAGCTGGTATAACCTGGGCATCTCCTGTATATAATTATATATGTACAGCCGGTATAACCTGGGCATCTCCTGTATATAATTATATATGTACAGCTGGTATAACCTGGGCATCTCCTGTATATAATTATATATGTACAGCCGGTATAACATAGGTATTTTCTGTATATAATTATATATGTACAGCTGGTATAACCTGGGCATCTCCTGTATATAATTATATATGTACAGCTGGTATAACCTGGGCATCTCCTGTATATAATTATATATGTACAGCTGGTATAACCTGGCATCTCCTGTATATAATTATATATGTACAGCCGGTATAACCTGGGCATCTCCTGTATATAATTATATATGTACAGCTGGTATAACCTGGGCATCTCCTGTATATAATTATATATGTACAGCCGGTATAACCTGGCATCTCCTATATATAATTATATATGTACAGCCGGTATAACCTGGCATCTCCTGTATATAATTATATATGTACAGCCGGTATAACCTGGGCATCTCCTGTATATAATTATATATGTACAGCTGGTATAACCTGGGTATCTCCTGTATATAATTATATATGTACAGCTGGTATAACCTGGGTATCTCCTGTATATAATTATATATGTACAGCTGGTATAACCTGGGTATCTCCTGTATATAATTATATATGTACAGCTGGTATAACCTGGGCATCTCCTGTATATAATTATATATGTACAGCCGGTATAACATAGGTATTTTCTGTATATAATTATATATGTACAGCTGGTATAACCTGGGCATCTCCTGTATATAATTATATATGTACAGCTGGTATAACCTGGGCATCTCCTGTATATAATTATATATGTACAGCTGGTATAACCTGGCATCTCCTGTATATAATTATATATGTACAGCCGGTATAACCTGGGCATCTCTTGTATATAATTATATATGTACAGCTGGTATAACCTGGGCATCTCCTGTATATAATTATATATGTACAGCCGGTATAACCTGGGCATCTCCTGTATATAATTATATATGTACAGCTGGTATAACCTGGGTATCTCCTGTATATAATTATATATGTACAGCTGGTATAACCTGGGCATCTCCTGTATATAATTATATATGTACAGCCGGTATAACATAGGTATTTTCTGTATATATTTATATATGTACAGCTGGTATAACCTGGGCATCTCCTGTATATAATTCTATATGTACAGCTGGTATAACCTGGGCATCTCCTGTATATAATTATATATGTACAGCCGGTATAACCTGGGCATCTCCTGTATATAATTATATATGTACAGCCGGTATAACCTGGGCATTTCCTGTATATAATTATATATGTACAGCCGGTATAACCTGAGCATCTCCTGTATATAATTATATATGTACAGCCGGTATAACCTGGGCATCTCCTGTATATAATTATATATGTACAGACGGTATAACCTGGGCATCTCCTGTATATAATTATATATGTACAGCTGGTATAACCTGGCATCTCCTGTATATAATTATATATGTACAGCTGGTTTAACCTGGGCATCTCCTGTATATAATTATATATGTACAGCTGGTATACCCTGGGTATCTCCTGTATATAATTATATATGTACAGCTGGTATAACCTGGGCATCTCCTGTATATAATTATATATGTACAGCTGGTATAACCTGGGCATCTCCTTTATATAATTATATATGTACAGCCGGTATAACCTGGGCATCTCCTGTAAATAATTATATATGTACAGCCGGTATAACCTGGGCATCTCCTGTAAATAATTATATATGTACAGCCGGTATAACCTGAGCATCTCCTGTATATAATTATATATGTACAGCCGGTATAACCTGAGCATCTCCTGTATATAATTATATATGTACAGCCGGTATAACCTGGGCATCTCCTGTATATAATTATATATGTACAGCCGGTATAACCTGGGCATCTCCTGTATATAATTATATATGTACAGCCGGTATAACCCGGGCATCTCCTGTATATAATTATATATGTACAGCCGGTATAACCTGGCATCTCCTATATATAATTATATATGTACAGCCGGTATAACCTGGCATCTCCTGTATATAATTATATATGTACAGCCGGTATAACCTGGCATCTCCTGTATATAATTATATATGTACAGCCGGTATAACCTGGCATCTCCTGTATATAATTATATATGTACAGCCGGTATAACCTGGGCATCTCCTGTATATAATTATATATGTACATCCGGTATAACCTGGGCATCTCCTGTATATAATTATATATGTACAGCTGGTATAACCTGGGTATCTCCTGTATATAATTATATATGTACAGCTGGTATAACCTGGGTATCTCCTGTATATAATTATATATGTACAGCTGGTATAACCTGGACATCTCCTGTATATAATTATATATGTACAGCCGGTATAAGCTGGGCATCTCCTGTATATAATTATATATGTACAGCCGGTATAACATAGGTATTTTCTGTATATAATTATATATGTACAGCTGGTATAACCTGGACATCTCCTGTATATAATTATATATGTACAGCTGGTATAACCTGGGCATCTCCTGTATATAATTATATATGTACAGCCGGTATAACATAGGTATTTTCTGTATATAATTATATATGTACAGCTGGTATAACCTGGGCATCTCCTGTATATAATTATATATGTACAGCTGGTATAACCTGGGCATCTCCTGTATATAATTATATATGTACAGCTGGTATAACCTGGCATCTCCTGTATATAATTATATATGTACAGCCGGTATAACCTGGGCATCTCTTGTATATAATTATATATGTACAGCTGGTATAACCTGGGCATCTCCTGTATATAATTATATATGTACAGCCGGTATAACCTGGGCATCTCCTGTATATAATTATATATGTACAGCTGGTATAACCTGGGTATCTCCTGTATATAATTATATATGTACAGCTGGTATAACCTGGGTATCTCCTGTATATAATTATATATGTACAGCTGGTATAACCTGGACATCTCCTGTATATAATTATATATGTACAGCCGGTATAAGCTGGGCATCTCCTGTATATAATTATATATGTACAGCCGGTATAACCTGGGCATCTCCTGTATATAATTATATATGTACAGCTGGTATAACCTGGGTATCTCCTGTATATAATTATATATGTACAGCTGGTATAACCTGGGTATCTCCTGTATATAATTATATATGTACAGCTGGTATAACCTGGACATCTCCTGTATATAATTATATATGTACAGCCGGTATAAGCTGGGCATCTCCTGTATATAATTATATATGTACAGCCGGTATAACATAGGTATTTTCTGTATATGATTATATATGTACAGCTGGTATAACCTGGACATCTCCTGTATATAATTATATATGTACAGCTGGTATAACCTGGGCATCTCCTGTATATAATTATATATGTACAGCCGGTATAACATAGGTATTTTCTGTATATAATTATATATGTACAGCTGGTATAACCTGGGCATCTCCTGTATATAATTATATATGTACAGCTGGTATAACCTGGGCATCTCCTGTATATAATTATATATGTACAGCTGGTATAACCTGGCATCTCCTGTATATAATTATATATGTACAGCCGGTATAACCTGGGCATCTCTTGTATATAATTATATATGTACAGCTGGTATAACCTGGGCATCTCCTGTATATAATTATATATGTACAGCGGGTATAACCTGGGCATCTCCT
Source organism: Anomaloglossus baeobatrachus (assembly GCF_048569485.1). Lineage (NCBI taxonomy): Eukaryota > Metazoa > Chordata > Amphibia > Anura > Aromobatidae > Anomaloglossus > Anomaloglossus baeobatrachus. The sequence goes on from NC_134355.1 coordinate 679,762,228, forward strand.
GTATATAATTATATATGTACAGCTGGTATAACCTGGGTATCTCCTGTATATAATTATATATGTACAGCTGGTATAACCTGGGCATCTCCTGTATATAATTATATATGTACAGCCGGTATAACATAGGTATTTTCTGTATATAATTATATATGTACAGCTGGTATAACCTGGGCATCTCCTGTATATAATTATATATGTACAGCTGGTATAACCTGGGCATCTCCTGTATATAATTATATATGTACAGCCGGTATAACCTGGGCATCTCCTGTATATAATTATATATGTACAGCCGGTATAACCTGAGCATCTCCTGTATATAATTATATATGTACAGCCGGTATAACCTGGGCATCTCCTGTATATAATTATATATGTACAGCCGGTATAACCTGGGCATCTCCTGTATATAATTATATATGTACAGCCGGTATAACATAGGTATTTTCTGTATATAATTATATATGTACAGCCGGTATAACATAGGTATTTTCTGTATATAATTATATATGTACAGCTGGTATAACCTGGGCATCTCCTGTATATAATTATATATGTACAGCTGGTATAACCTGGGCATCTCCTGTGTATAATTATATATGTACAGCTGGTATAACCTGGCATCTCCTGTATATAATTATATATGTACAGCCGGTATAACCTGGGCATCTCTTGTATATAATTATATATGTACAGCTGGTATAACCTGGGCATCTCCTGTATATAATTATATATGTACAGCCGGTATAACCTGGGCATCTCCTGTATATAATTATATATGTACAGCTGGTATAACCTGGGCATCTCCTGTATATAATTATATATGTACAGCCGGTATAACCTGGGCATCTCCTGTATATAATTATATATGTACAGCCGGTATAACCTGGGCATCTCCTGTATATAATTATATATGTACAGCTGGTATAACCTGGCATCTCCTGTATATAATTATATATGTACAGCTGGTTTAACCTGGGCATCTCCTGTATATAATTATATATGTACAGCTGGTATACCCTGGGTATCTCCTGTATATAATTATATATGTACAGCTGGTATAACCTGGGCATCTCCTGTATATAATTATATATGTACAGCTGGTATAACCTGGGCATCTCCTGTATATAATTATATATGTACAGCCGGTATAACCTGGGCATCTCCTGTATATAATTATATATGTACAGCCGGTATAACCTGAGCATCTCCTGTATATAATTATATATGTACAGCCGGTATAACCTGGGCATCTCCTGTATATAATTATATATGTACAGCCGGTATAACCTGGGCATCTCCTGTATATAATTATATATGTACAGCCGGTATAACCTGGGCATCTCCTGTATATAATTATATATGTACAGCTGGTATAACCTGGCATCTCCTGTATATAATTATATATGTACAGCTGGTTTAACCTGGGCATCTCCTGTATATAATTATATATGTACAGCTGGTATACCCTGGGTATCTCCTGTATATAATTATATATGTACAGCTGGTATAACCTGGGCATCTCCTGTATATAATTATATATGTACAGCTGGTATAACCTGGGCATCTCCTGTATATAATTATATATGTACAGCCGGTATAACCTGGGCATCTCCTGTATATAATTATATATGTACAGCCGGTATAACCTGAGCATCTCCTGTATATAATTATATATGTACAGCCGGTATAACCTGGGCATCTCCTGTATATAATTATATATGTACAGCCGGTATAACCTGGGCATCTCCTGTATATAATTATATATGTACAGCCGGTATAACCTGGGCATCTCCTGTATATAATTATATATGTACAGCTGGTATAACCTGGCATCTCCTGTATATAATTATATATGTACAGCTGGTTTAACCTGGGCATCTCCTGTATATAATTATATATGTACAGCTGGTATACCCTGGGTATCTCCTGTATATAATTATATATGTACAGCTGGTATAACCTGGGCATCTCCTGTATATAATTATATATGTACAGCTGGTATAACCTGGGCATCTCCTGTATATAATTATATATGTACAGCCGGTATAACCTGGGCATCTCCTGTATATAATTATATATGTACAGCCGGTATAACCTGGGCATCTCCTGTATATAATTATATATGTACAGCCGGTATAACCTGAGCATCTCCTGTATATAATTATATATGTACAGCCGGTATAACCTGGGCATCTCCTATATATAATTATATATTGTGAGACTGTGACCGGGGTTATCTATGACGGCCGGTATGTCTCGCCCCGGTTGTGCTCACTCCATGATAGAAAGTAAATCCACTCTAGGGTTAATGCTGTTTCCCTACAAGCTGAAAGAAGGGTTAAAAGGAAACAGGAACAAGGGCGGGGGTGCCGAGTGTGAGGGAGTGAACACAACTCCCTGAGTTCTCTGCCGGAGAGGCACATGTGTACTGTTGTGGACTTTTGTTTGGATATTAAACCGTGTGCTGTGACCCTTGGTGCCTGGATCCCGTGTCTTCTGCTGCGCAGCCGACCACGCTACCTCACATATGGTGGAGAATCGGCGGGCATGCCAGCCCGGTGAGGTGTAGCTTCCATTTCTGGTGACCCGGTAGCACATGTCCTGGATTCAAGCGGCTATACTACAGCCCAAACCCGGCGACACCATGGAGGAAATACTAAAGCAGCAGCAACAGATCAATGCACACCTGCTCTGGTCATTGGATCATCAGCAGCAATCTTTGAAATTGCAGGAACAAAGGCACCAAGAACAGATGGTTCTCCTGGCCAAGTCGATCCGTGCCGGACCGGCAGCAACAACCCCGGGACCGGGTGACGACGGCAGCGTCCGGAAAGCGGTGAGACAAGCATTGCAAAAGATGACCCCGGGGGATTATGTGGAAGCGTTCCTGGCGGTGTTTGAGCGGGTGGTCGAGCGGGAAAAGCTGCCGACCCCCAGTGGGCTGAGGTATTGTCGCCCTATCTGACGGGGGAGCCCCAAAAAGCGTACCTGGACCTCTGTACCGAGGACGCCATAGAATATGCGACTTTGAAAGCTGAAATACTGGCTCGGTTGGGGGTGAATACCTATGTACGGGCTCACCGGGTAAATCAGTGGTTCTATGAGGAAGCCAAACCCGTACGCTCCCAGGCCTATGACTTGTTGCATCTCGTAAAAAAGTGGTTGCAGCCTGACACTCTGAGCCCGGCGCAAATAGTGGAAAGGGTAGTAGTGGATCGTTTTGTGCGCACTTTACCCGTCACCGTTCAACGGTGGGTAGGACAGGGTGACCCGAGTACCCTGGACCAATTAGTGTCCCTGGTAGAGCGGCATGTGGCTACGCAGGACTTGATACGGGACACTGAGACTTTGCGTACCGCCCGTCGGTCCGGCCCCTCCAAGCCTAGGGCCAAGGACCCACCGCCGACACCGGTGCAGGAGTCCGCTACCGTTCCGTCTGAGGCCGCGCCCGCCGTCCCTGAGGTCCGGAAGGTTTTGTACCCCAAACGACAACTCGTCAAGGGGGTTTCCTTCCCTATTAGATGTTGGCGGTGCCAGCGGGTGGGACATATGGAAGCCCAGTGTCCACTCACCAAGGAGCCCATGGATTGTGGGGTTACCCGGCGGGGTTCAATGTATGCTCAGGTGGTGTGTACCGCTGACCTGGTCTCCCCAGAGACTGAGCCCCACTTGTGCCAAATACAGGTGAATGGATGTCCGGTTACAGGCTTGTTGGATTCCGGAAGCTTAGTGACCCTTGTGCGATCAACCCTAAGGGCTAAAGTAAAGGCCACAGGACGTACCGTGGGGGTGGTTTGCATACATGGGGACCACTGAGACTATCCTACGGGGATTGTCACCATCACAGCACCTTGCGGTCAGGTGCAACATGAGGTGGGACTTATTAACACTCTTCCCTATGACGTGATCCTAGGAAGGGATCTACCCTATTTTTGGACTTTATGGAAGGGACCTCCTAAGTCCCCTCAGATATTGGTCAGTCCGGGACCTGAGCCCTACAATCCTGAATCCGGGACGCCTGCCGTAGGGGTTCCCATGATAGGGACAGAATGTGAACCCGATAGGTCGCCCCTAGAGGTATTGGCAGGAGAGGCTGAGACGGTCGAGCCCATCCCGGAATTGGAGGCGTCCCTGGATACGTTTGGGACAGCCCAACTCCAGGACCCTACATTAATACATGCCCGGAGTCGGGTGACAGTGGTTGACGGGGTGGCACAGCTGCCCGGTGCCCAGGTAAGGTACCCCCATTTCGCTCTTAAGCAGGATTTACTCTACCGGGTAGATGAAATACGGGGCGTGGGGGTAGAGCAGTTGGTGGTGCCCCAGCCGTATCGCCAGCGGGTCCTCGACTTGGCTCATAAACACCTGATGAGTGACCACCTAGGGGTCAAGAAAACGCAGGAGCGAATAGTGCAAAGGTTCTATTGGCCCGGGGTCTTTGGGGAGGTAAAACGGTTCTGCGAAACCTACCCGGAGTGTCAGCTTACCGCACCCCTGACCCACTTTCGCAGTCCGTTGGTACCGTTACCCATTATAGAAGTCCCTTTTGAACGGATAGGGATGGATCTGGTGGGGCCCCTCGTAAAGTCTGCTCGAGGGCACCAACACATCCTAGTGATTGTTGACTATGCCATCCGGTATCCAGAGGCGATACCTCTCAGACATACTTAACATTGAGATCCAAAAGTTATAGGCAACAACTCAAAAATGCATTTAAACACAAGACACAAGAGTCTTTAAATTCACCAATAATTGAAAACACCCCATAGACATCGTGATGCAAATGTATAAAACATTTTATTGGTAATAGTGCACAGGGTATTACAAAATTACAGAGCAATAGTCAAAAATAACCGGAATGGGTAGTGAAGGAAGAGGGGAGAGCCCCACGTGACCCAGGAAGAATGTCAGTTTGTTAAAAGCAGGACCTGCCAAACAATCTAGTAAGAGTCGCAGCCAACTGTCCATAAAAGGCCCACATAGGAACCAATAGTCCAGAGTACCACTAGTCAATAACCCAAAACATAGACAATAGCCTTATGTTAGGTCATACATCCGTATAACTAAGGCCTGTGTATGGGAACTTGGCCTGAAGGCCGGGATATGCCATACAGAAAGGCTATAGCCCCATAAACAATCAGGGGTGCCCAGGCTGTATAGCTTAACCGACTAACTATGAGGCATGGAGGCTTACCCGTAAAGGCAGACAGTCCACGGATCCTGAGGGGCACGTGGGGACCGACGTCCCAACACGTGTTTCGTCCAATACTTCGTCGGGGGACGGTGATTAAAAAGTGTGAGGAGTGGAGTTTAAAAAGGGGAGCCAAATTGTCACTGGCACGCCCCCATTCCCCATGTGTGCTGTAGTGGGTGGCCGCTACGGAGCGCGCCGCGGCACAGTCTCGGCGGCCGGAAACCGGCTAGACGGGGACTTCCGGTGACGTCACCAATAGTACATCCGGTTTCCCTCCGCAACGAGCGTCACCACGGACGCGATACCAATCAGGCGGAAGCCACTACAGCGCTACATCAGATGGACCAACACCTTGTGGAACCACCGATTTAGCCACCAAAATCCCATCATCCACCCTATGTTATCTAATGCATAAATATATATTAGGCAAAGAATGGAAAGATCCCCTAGTGACCACTCTAAAAGGATTATATTAAAGGGTACATATGCATTATACATTATTCGTATATATACACCAAAAGTGGTTGCATACAAAAATGAAAATCCCCCAATAATACCTATAGAGGAGATCTATTACAAGACACATACACATATGCATTATTCATATACACACACCAGAGAAGGTGCCAATGTGGAAGAAAAACAGAGGAAAAAAGGAGGAGAAAGAAGATAGGCAGACGTCTGCAAAGGAAGAATAAATATAGGAACATGGACCATAATTATACATGCTGGTTTCAACATATAGACAATTCCAGACGATCCATTTCTATATTCAATTTCGTGACCTCTCAATCCTCTGTTGTTCTAAGACACATATAGACTTCCATTTCTTCTGGATCAAAATTGATGGCAGACACTTAAGGATGGTGGAGGCGGAAGAACAAGTGGGATGGGAGGCGAGGGGAGGGGGGGGAGGATGGGGAACCGGGTGGGAGGGGGGTGGGGGGGGGAGGGGAGGGGGGGGGAGGAGGGGAGGGGAAGAGGGGAACACAGGAAGGGGCCAGATAGATCGAGGTTCATGACAAACAGGTCCCTTAAAATTAAACAAAAGAAAGACACACTGTTAAAAGAGTCATAGGACCACCAATAAATACAACATGAAAGACACATCTAAAAGTATATCTAAAGATGCGCAAGAGGTTTACGCAATTGTTCACACCTCTATTGCGCAGTCATGGAGGACACAGTCCCCCAGAGGACCAATTTACGAGTCACTTGAATCCGGCTGGGAGGAGAACAGCCCCCCACCAGTCGGATTCATTTAGGGAATCACCACTGTGGCAGTAAGAGTCTCACCACCAATGTGGGGGTACGGACAACCGTTATAAAAATGAAGCAAAAGAAAGCCGTTCATTTAGTCCGTCCGGAGCCTGAGTACCCAAGACGAAAATCCAACGGCACTCCACTTGTGCCAACCGTTTTTTGAGGTCACCACCCCGAATACCCAGGTGTATCTTGTCGATGCCACGGATCTTCAGGATGTGGGGTCACAATTATGGACCTCCCTAAAGTGTCTGGGTATCGTTTTAAGGGATTCGGGGTTGGTGGCCTCTTTGGCCGCCAGAACATCACGCACATGTTCCCTTGTGCGGATTCGGAGCTCACGTGAGGTCAGACCGACATATATCTTGTCGCAGCCACATGTGGCGTAGTATATTACGCCAGATGTGCTGCAAGAGATATATGCCCGAATGGAAAACTCCCTCTTTCCGTCCGCTGAGCAAAAAGTTGTAGCCCGGATGATGTTCTGGCAGCCACGGCAGCCACCACAAGGGTAGCAACCTACCCGTTGGGGACCACATCCAAAAAGGGGGGTACTCTTGGCCACATAGTGACTATGCACTAATGTGTCCCTGAGACTCCTACCCCTCCTTGCCGTCATCAAAGGACGTTCTGGTAAATAACCGCGAAGGGAGGGCTCAGTATGAAGAATGGCCCAATGTTTGTTTAATATGCCTCTGATTTGGTCCCACTGTCGACAATAAGTGGAGATAAATCTCGCCACTGGACTAGATGTAGATTTAGTAATAACATTCCCAGAGAGGAGCTGATCCCGCTGGGAATGTTTAGCACGTTGGTAACCCTTTTTGATGGACCTCTTACTATACCCCCTCAAAAGGAACCTCTCCCTCATATCCCCTGATTCGGATTCAAAGCCCTGATCCGACGAGCACAACCTGCGTAACCGCAAAAACTGGCCCGTCGGGATGGCATTCACCGTTGACCTGGGGTGACTGGAGGTGGCATGGAGGAGGGAATTAACCGAAGTAGTCTTCCTAAAGATGGTGGTAGAAACAGCCCCGCTAGACTCCACCGAGATTCGAATGTCCAAAAATTCGATGGTCCTTGGTCCGACCTGATGAGTTAGATAGATGTTATAGCTGTTGGAGTTAAGGCGACGCACAAAATCCTCCAGCTCAGAACTGGTTCCCCCCCAGACGACCAGAATGTCGTCAATATAGCGCAGCCAACACTGCGCATGGGAGCTCGCCGGCACGCCGTCCCCGAAAACCTCCCTCTCCCAGTAACCGAGAAAGAGGTTTGCGTAAGACGGCGCACAGGCCGCCCCTCTCAGACATACTGCAGCAAAGCTTATAGCTCGGGAGTTGTTTGCTGTGTTCTGCCGGGTGGGGTTGCCCAAGGAGATCCTTACGGATCAGGGGACCCCATTCATGTCTAAAGTGACCAAAGAGCTATGCCAGCTACTCCAGATCAAGCAGTTGCGTACGTCTGTGTATCATCCTCAGACGGATGGGTTAGTAGAACGATTCAATAAAACCCTGAAAACCATGCTCAAAAGGGTGATTTCCAAAGACGGGAAAGACTGGGATATGATGCTTCCCTATTTGATGTTTGCCATCCGAGAGGTGCCACAGGCATCCACGGGGTTTTCGCCTTTTGAGTTGTTATACGGGCGACATCCCCGGGGATTGTTGGACCTGGCAAAGGAAACATGGGAGCAGGAGCCCACCCCCCATAAAAGTGTGATTGAACACATTTTAGGAATGCAGAACCGCATAAGCGCGGTCATGCCAATTGTGAAGGAGCATTTACAGGAGGCTCAGGCCGCGCAAAGCGGCCGCTACAATAGACAAGCCACCGTGCGGACCTTTAAACCCGGGGATCGGGTGTTGGTTTTAATCCCCACGGCGGAGAGTAAATTCCTGGCTCAGTGGCAAGGCCCCTACGAGATAAAGGAAAGAGTCGGGGTGGTTAACTATAAAGTATTGCAGCCCGGTAGGCGGAAACCTGAACAAATATACCATGTCAACCTATGAAAACCTTGGCAGGAACGGGAAAGCCTGATGGCTGTTTTTTCCCCATCTCCCTCCTCTTCGGGTCGTTCACCTCCGGCTCCAGTGACCTCCGGAGAGGACGAACCGGAAGTAAGGATTGGAGAAGCCCTCACCAAGACACAGAGGCGAGAGGCCAGACGGCTGGTTCAGCAGAACCCCGATGTCTTCTCCGAGCTGCCTGGTAGGACCAGTCTGATACGACATGATATTGTCACTGAGCCCCACCTGAAGGTACGCCTGAAGTCATACCGCGTGCCGGAGGCTCGAAGACAAGCTATATCAGAGGAAGTGAAGACAATGCTACGCCTGGGGGTCATCGAAAAATCCCGGAGTGAATGGGCTAGTCCCATTGTCCTAATACCAAAACCCGATGGCTCCTTAAGGTTCTGCAATGACTTTAGGAGGTTGAACGCAATATCCAAGTTCGATCTCTACCCCATGCCCCGGGTGGATGAGCTGATTGATAGGCTGGGACAGGCGCGATATTTCACCACGCTCGACCTGACCAAGGGGTACTGGCAGGTGCCACTGACGGAGTCCGCCAAGGAGAAAAACGCTTTTGTTACGCCGGAGGGTCTCTTCCACTATGTTGTCTTGCCTTTTGGGTTACATGGCGCTCCGGCCACGTTCCAGAGGTTGATGGACTTAGTGCTGGAACCCCACCAGGCGTATGCATCAGCGTACCTTGATGACATCATTATTTACAGCTCCGAGTGGCAGACCCACTTGGAACAGGTACAAGCGGTGGTGGACACGCTTCGAACAGCCGGATTGACAGCCAATCCCAAGAAATGTGCGTTGGGACTCACGGAAGCCCGCTACTTGGGCTACGTGATAGGCCAAGGAGTGATTAAGCCCCAAATTAACAAGGTTGAGGCGATCCAGAAGTGGCCTAGACCCCTGACCACGAAGCAGGTTAGGGCCTTCCTGGGTATCGTGGGGTACTACAGGAGGTTTGTAAAAGATTTTGCGGGACTATCAGCCCCCTTGACGGACCTTCTCAAAGGCAAGAAGTCCGTCATGGTGCGATGGACTCCGCAGGCCGAGGACTCCTTCCGGGCCCTGAAGGGGTTCTGTGCGGACAGCCCGTTCTTGTCAACCCTGATTTCCGGAAGGAGTTCATAGTACAGACTGACGCCTCGGAGGTCGGCCTGGGGGCAGTGCTGTCTCAGGTGGTTCAGGGGGAGGAACACCCTGTCACCTTCTTAAGCAGGAAGCTCACCCCTCCCGAGCGGAATTATAGCGTAGTGGAGAAGGAGTGCCTGGCGATCAAGTGGGCCTTGGAGTCCCTACGCTATTACCTGCTGGGACGGTAGTTTCGCTTGGTGACTGATCACTCTCCGCTGGTCTGGATGGGGTCCGCCAAGGAACGGAATGCCCGGGTTACCCGGTGGTTCCTTTCTCTGCAGAACTTCCGGTTTATGGTTGAACACCGGGCCGGTAGGTTGCAGGGCAACGCTGATGCCTTGTCCCGCGGCCCGTGTTTGATGGCGAGAGTTCAACCCCGCACGCTTGAACTGAGGGGGGGGTATGTGAGACTGTGACCGGGGTTATCTATGACGGCCGGTATGTCTCGCCCCGGTTGTGCTCACTCCATGATAGAAAATAACTCCACTCAGGGGTTAATGCTGTTTCACTACAAGCTGAAAGAAGGGTTAAAAGGAAACAGGAACAAGGGCGGGGGTGCCGAGTGTGAGGGAGTGAACACAACTCCCTGAGTTCTCTGCCGGAGAGGCACATGTGTACTGTTGTGGACTTTTGTTTGGATATTAAACTGTGTGCTGTGACCCTTGGTGCCTGGATCCCGTGTCTTCTGCTGCGCAGCCGACCGTGCTACCTCACAATATGTACAGCTGGTATAACCTGGGCATCTCCTGTATATAATTATATATGTACAGCTGGTATAACCTGGGCATCTCCTGTATATAATTATATATGTACAGCTGGTATAACCTGGACATCTCCTGTATATAATTATATATGTACAGCCGGTATAACCTGGACATCTCCTGTATATAATTATATATGTACAGCCGGTATAACCTGGGCATCTCCTGTATATAATTATATATGTACAGCTGGTATAACCTGGGCATCTCCTGTATATAATTATATATGTACAGCTGGTATAACCTGGGCATCTCCTGTATATAATTATATATGTACAGCTGGTATAACCTGGCCATGTCCTGTATATAATTATATATGTACAGCTGGTATAACCTGGGCATCTCCTGTATATAATTATATATGTACAGCTGGTATAACCTGGGCATCTCCTGTATATAATTATATATGTACAGCCGGTATAACCTGGGCATCTCCTGTATATAATTATATATGTACAGCTGGTATAACCTGGGCATGTCCTGTATATAATTATATATGTACAGCCGGTATAACCTGGGCATCTCCTGTATATAATTATATATGTACAGCTGGTATAACCTGGCATCTCCTGTATATAATTATATATGTACAGCCAGTATAACCTGGGCATCTCCTGTATATAATTATATATGTACAGCTGGTATAACCTGGGCATCTCCTGTATATAATTATATATGTACAGCTGGTATAACCTGGCATCTCCTGTATATAATTATATATGTACAGCCAGTATAACCTGGGCATCTCCTGTATATAATTATATATGTACAGCTGGTATAACCTGGCATCTCCTGTATATAATTATGTATGTACAGCCAGTATAACCTGGGCATCTCCTGTATATAATTATATATGTACAGCTGGTATAACCTGGCATCTCCTGTATATAATTATATATGTACAGCCAGTATAACCTGGGCATCTCCTGTATATAATTATATATGTACAGCTGGTATAACCTGGACATCTCCTGTATATAATTATGTATGTACAGCCAGTATAACCTGGGCATCTCCTGTATATAATTATATATGTACAGCTGGTATAACCTGGCATCTCCTGTATATAATTATATATGTACAGCTTGTATAACCTGGCATCTCCTGCATATAATTATATATGTACAGCCGGTATAACCTGGGCATCTCCTGTATATAATTATATATGTACAGCTGGTATAACCTGGGCATCTCCTGTATATAATTATATATGTACAGCTGGTATAACCTGGGTATCTCCTGTATATAATTATATATGTACAGCTGGTATAACCTGGGCATCTCCTGTATATAATTATATATGTACAGCCGGTATAACCTGGGTGTTTTCTGTATATAATTATATATGTACAGCCGGTATAACCCGGATATCTCCTGTATATAATTATATATGTACAGCCGGTATAACCTGGACATCTCCTGTATATAATTATATATGTACAGCTGATATAACCTAAGCATCTCCTGTATATAATTATATATGTACAGCCGGTATAACCTGGGCATCTCTTGTATATAATTATATATGTACAGCTGGTATAACCTGGACATCTCCTGTATATAATTATATATGTACAGCTGGTATAACCTGGGCATCTCCTGTACATAATTATATATGTACAGCTGGTATAACCTGGGTATCTCCTGTATATAATTATATATGTACAGCTGGTATAACCTGGGCATCTCCTGTATATAATTATATATGTACAGCCGGTATAACCTGGGTGTTTTCTGTATATAATTATATATGTACAGCCGGTATAACCCGGATATCTCCTGTATATAATTATATATGTACAGCCGGTATAACCTGGACATCTCCTGTATATAATTATATATGTACAGCTGATATAACCTAAGCATCTCCTGTATATAATTATATATGTACAGCCGGTATAACCTGGGCATCTCCTGTATATAATTATATATGTACAGCTGGTATAACCTGGGTATCTCCTGTATATAATTATATATGTACAGCCGGTATAACCTGGGCATCTCCTGTATATAAATTATATATGTTATTTATTTATTTTTTTATTGAATGGCCTGCAGCTTTTTCTTTTCTTTTTTTTTTTTCATGGAGACTTGATGGATGAACACTCTGTAGGAAGATCAATCTTGTGAAGCCTCCCTAGGTCCACCATGATCCTCTGCATTATTTACTTGATTGTATCAAGCCTTCAGGTTGCTGGTCTTCCTCGTCACCTTGTTTCTTCTATTCTTCCGACCATGATGTCCTTCTCCAGTGATTGCTGTCTTCGTTTGATGTGTATATGAGTCGCAGCTTGGTGATCTTTGCTTTAAGTGACTCCTCTTCCTTGAATTATTCCAGAAGTGATTTGTTTGTCCTTCTTACCATCTATGGCATTGGCATTGATAACATCCTTCTCCAGCACCACATTCTGAAGGTGTTTCTTCTTCTGCGTTGTCTTTTTATCATCCGGGTTTCACATCCATATTTTACTATAGAAAAGACCAGACTATGTAGGAGCCAAGACCAGACAATGTAGGAGCCAAGACCAGACTATATAGGAGCCAAGACCAGACTATGTAGGAGCCAAGACCAGACTATGTGGGAGCCAAGACCAGACTATGTAGGAGCCAAGATCAGACTATGTAGGAGCCAAGATCAGACTATGTAGGAGCCAAGATCAGACTATGTAGGAGCCAAGATCAGACTATGTAGGAGCCAAGACCAGACTATGTAGGAGCCAAGACCAGACTATGTAGGAGCCAAGACCAGACTATGTAGGAGCCCAGACCAGACTATGTAGGAGCCAAGACCAGACTATGTAGGAGCCAAGACCAGACTATGTAGGAGCCGTATCTTCATCTCCAGTGCAATGTTCCTGGATTTGAGGATCTCATCCAGTGACTTCATTGTTGAGTTTCCCATAGGTATTTTCCTATTGATTTACGGTGTCGTCGCTGCATCCTGATTGACCATTGATCTGAACTTCCAGTTCTTCCATGTTGATCCCAGATGTGTCCCGGTCGTACCATATCTTTATTTTCTTTGTATTGAATAGGAGACCCTTGTTTGAGTTTTCCATCTTGACACTCAGTCATAAATCCTTCATTCCATCTACGCTTGTTCCTATCAATGTTGTGTCGTCTGCGTATATAAGATTGTTGATGATTTGTCCAGCAATTTTGATTCCTTCATTTTCGGCATGTCCTGCCTTCCCGAAAAGAGCTTCTGCATATAAATTGAAGGGACACAGTGACCGGATACCACCTTGTCTGACCCCTCGCTCTACTTTGAACCATGTTGGGTCACCATGTTCTGTCCGGAACGCTGCTTCTTGGTGGATGTAAAGGTTCCTGATGAGGCTGATCAGATGGTTCGGCACAACTATATCCTTCATGGTTCCAAAGTTTCTGGTGATCAACACAGTTGAAGACTTTGCTGTAGTGGATGAAGCAGAAATCGATCTCCTTGGATTCTTTGGCCTTTTCCATCTTCCTCGATCTTCTCGGAATCCTGCTCGTTCTTCTGGCCACTCTTGGTCACGGTAAGGCTGGAGCCATCTTTGTAGGATCTTCAGGAGTATTCTGCTGCGTGAGGTCTGAGCACAATGGTCCGATAGTTTCCACAGTCGGTAACATCTCCCTTCTTCGGAATAGGAATAATCACCGATCTTGTCCAGTTTTTGGACCATTTACCAGTTGTCCATATCTGTAGACACCGGCGTCTGATGACATCAACTGCGGCTTCAGAAGACTTTATCAGTTCTGTTGGAATATTGTCTCATCCAGGGGCTTTGGTGCTTTGATTTTTGGCAGACGCTTTATCACAGCAACGAATTTCTCTTTGAGGTCGCTTCACTAACATTTCCAGTCTCAGTTTCTAAAGAAAGTAACATAATATCTCTGTGTACAGAATTATTATCCAACTAAACTAGACTTTTTTTCTTGTATCGTTGCTAAAAGAAAGTGTCTTCTAAGCACCGACAGGAGATTTGGAGGTTGAGTTTGATCCATCCTCACCCTGATAAGGTCCAACTAGATCCTCTGTAACAATCCTAGCCCAAAGCTGGACCCTTCCTCCACCTCAAGTGGAGGTCTGTGCCCAATACTGATGCAGCCACGAGCCACCCCCCTGCTCCATCAAGAGACCCTCTTATCTCGTCAGCCCATTACATCTGTGAAGAATCTGTCTTCTCGATATATCTTGGCCTAGTCTTGATATAGCCACTTCAGTGGTTGTCGGATTCAGCCTTCTCACATTGGCCGCATCTCTGAGCACTGAACACCTTGTACTTCTGTATCTTGCTCAGTGGTGTTCAAGTTCAGCCTCCTCTCCTTAGCCGTGTCTCTGAGCACTGAGCACCTTGTACTTCTATGTCTTGCTCAGTGGTGGTCGGGCTCAGCCTCCTCACCTCGGCCATGTCTCTGAACACTGAACACCTTGTACTTCTATGTCTTGCTCAGTGGTGGTCGGGCTCAGCCTCCTCTCCTTAGCCGTGTCTCTGAGCACTGAGCACCTTGTACTTCTATGTCTTGCTAAGTGGTGGTCGGGCTCAGCCTCCTCTCCTTAGCTGTGTCTCTGAGCACTGAGCACCTTGTACTTTTATGTCTTGCTCAGTGGTGGTCGGGCTCAGCCTCACCTCGGCCATGTCTCTGAGCACTGACCACCTTGTACTTCTGTATCTTGCTCAGTGGTGGTCGGGCTCAGCCTCCTCACCTCGGCCATGTCTCTGAACACTGACCACCTTGTACTTCTGTATCTTGCTCAGTGGTGGTTGGGCTCAGCCTCCTCACCTCGGCCATGTCTCTGAACACTGAACACCTTGTACTTCTACGTCTTGCTCAGTGGTGGTCGGGCTCAGCCTCCTCACCTCGGCCGTGTCTCTGAGCACTGAACACCTTGTACTTCTGTGTCTTGCTCAGTGGTGGTCGGGCTCAGCCTCCTCACCTCGGCCATGTCTCTGAGCACTGACCACCTTGTACTTCTGTGTCTTGCTCAGTGGTGGTCGGGCTCAGCCTCACCTCGGCCATGTCTCTGAGCACTGACCACCTTGTACTTCTGTGTCTTGCTCAGTGGTGGTCGGGCTCAGCCTCCTCACCTCGGCCATGTCTCTGAGCACTGACCACCTTGTACTTCTGTATCTTGCTCAGTGGTGTTCGGGTTCAGCCTCCTCACCTCGGCCATGTCTCTGAGCACTGACCACCTTGTACTTCTATGTCTTGCTCAGTGGTGGTCGGGCTTAGCCTCCTCACCTCGGCTGGGACTATTTATTGTATTTTTTTAGAGAATTGCAATTGATGAAACAGCCAAAAACTTCTGGAAACACCAAACCCCAAAATTATATAAAAAAAACCACAAACAGGAGAACACAGAGACAGTGGACTTTCAAAAAAAGGTGCAAATTAAAAGAAGAATGTGGCGCCCGCACTGCAGTCACACAGAGGGGGCATTATGGACCCCTAATATCTGCCCTATAATAACCACAACACTGGGGAAGAAGTGATGCCTCCGGGAACAGATCACACAGATTGTGCCCAGCACGTCTGATTACAGAGGACTCCAGACTGTTACACTATAGTGTGGAAATAAATAGCGCTGCCATACAGTACACAGAAATCAGTCTATATACATATATCACTCTGGATATTGCATATGAGGTCCAGAGATGCCTCCTGTGGCTGCAGTGGGGTCAGTGGAGGAGGTGTGAGGTCCAGTGATGTCTCCTTTGGCTGCAGTGTGGTCAGTGGAGGAGGTGTGAGGTCCAGTGGCGCCTCCTGTGGGTGCAGTGGGGTCAGTGGAGGAGGTGTGAGGTCCAGTGATGCCTCCTGTGGCTGCAGTGGGGTCAGTGGAGGAGGTGTGAGGTCCAGAGATGCCTCCTGTGGCTGCAGTGGGGTCAGTGGAGGAGGTGTGAGGTCCAGAGATGCCTCCTGTGGCTGCAGTGGGGTCAGTGGAGGAGGTGTGAGGTCCAGAGATGTCTCCTGTGGCTGCAGTGGGGTCAGTGGACGAGGTGTGAGGTCCAGTGATGTCTCCTATGGGTGCAGTGAGGTCAGTGGAGGAGGTGTGAGGTCCAGTGGCGCCTCCAGTGGGTGCAGTGGGGTCAGTGGAGGAGGTGTGAGGTCCAGTGATGCCTCCTGTGGCTGCAGTGGGGTCAGTGGAGGAGGTGTGAGGTCCAGAGATGCCTCCTGTGGCTGCAGTGGGGTCAGTGGAGGAGGTGTGAGGTCCAGAGATGCCTCCTGTGGCTGCAGTGGGGTCAGTGGAGGAGGTGTGAGGTCCAGAGATGTCTCCTGTGGCTGCAGTGGGGTCAGTGGACGAGGTGTGAGGTCCAGTGATGTCTCCTATGGGTGCAGTGAGGTCAGTGGAGGAGGTGTGAGGTCCAGTGATGTCTCCTATGGGTGCAGTGAGGTCAGTGGAGGAGGTGTGAGGTCCAGAGATGCCTCCTGTGGCTGCAGTGAGGTCAGTGGAGGAGGTGTGAGGTCTATTGGCGCCTCCTGTGGGTGCAGTGGGGTCAGTGGAGGAGGTGTGAGGTCCAGTGATGTCTCCTATGTGTGCAGTGGGGTCAGTGGAGGAGGTGTGAGGTCCAGAGATGTCTCCTGTGGGTGTAGTGGGGTCAGTGGAGGAGGTGTGAGGTCCAGAGATGTCTCCTGTGGCTGCAGTGGGGTCACTGGAGGAGGTGTGAGGTCCAGAGATGCCTCCTATGGCTGCAGTGAGGTCAGTGGAGGAGGTGTGAGGTCCAGAGATGCCTCCTGTGGCTGCAGTGGGGTCAGTGGAGGAGGTGTGAGGTCCAGAGATGCCTCCTGTGGCTGCAGTGGGGTCAGTGGAGGAGGTGTGAGGTCCAGAGATGCCTCCTGTGGCTGCAGTGGGGTCAGTGGAGGAGGTGTGAGGTCCAGTGATGTCTCCTATGGGTGCAGTGAGGTCAGTGGAGGAGGTGTGAGGTCCAGAGATGCCTCCTATGGCTGCAGTGAGGTCAGTGGAGGAGGTGTGAGGTCCAGAGATGTCTCCTGTGGCTGCAGTGGGGTCAGTGGAGGAGGTGTGAGGTCCAGTGATGTCTCCTGTGGCTGCAGTGAGGTCAGTGGAGGAGGTGTGAGGTCCAGCGATGTCTCCTATGGCTGCAGTGAGGTCAGTGGAGGAGGTGTGAGGTCCAGAGATGCCTCCTGTGGCTGCAGTGGGGTCAGTGGAGGAGGTGTGAGGTCCAGTGATGTCTCCTGTGGCTGCAGTGAGGTCAGTGGAGGAGGTGTGAGGTCCAGAGATGCCTCCTGTGGCTGCAGTGAGGTCAGTTGGGGAGGTGTGAGGTCCAGTGATGTCTCCTATGGGTGTAGTGGGGTCAGTGGAGGAGGTGAGGTCCAGTGATGCATCCTGTGGGTGCAGTGGGGTCAGTGGAGGAGGTGTGAGGTCCAGGGATGTCTCCTGTGGGTGCAGTGGGGTCAGTGGAGGAGGTGTGAGGTCCAGTGATGTCTCCTGTGGCTGCAGTGAGGTCAGTGGAGGAGGTGTGAGGTCCAGTGATGTCTCCTGTGGGTGCAGTGAGGTCAGTGGAGGAGGTGTGAGGTCCAGAGATGCCTCCTGTGGCTGCAGTAAGGTCAGTGGAGGAGGTGTGAGGTCCAGTGATGTCTCCTATGGGTGCAGTGGGGTCAGTGGAGGAGGTGTGAGGTCCAGAGATGTCTCCTGTGGGTGTAGTGGGGTCAGTGGAGGAGGTGTGAGGTCCAAAGATGTCTCCTGTGGCTGCAGTGGGGTCAGTGGAGGAGGTGTGAGGTCCAGTGATGTCTCCTGTGGCTGCAGTGGGGTCAGTGGAGGAGGTGTGAGGTCCAGAGATGCCTCCTATGGCTGCAGTGAGGTCAGTGGAGGAGGTGAGGTCCAGAGATGCCTCCTGTGGCTGCAGTGAGGTCAGTGGAGGAGGTGTGAGGTCCAGTGATGTCTCCTATGGGTGCAGTGGGGTCAGTGGAGGAGGTGTGAGGTCCAGTGATGTCTCCTGTGGGTGCAGTGGGGTCAGTGGAGGAGGTGTGAGGTCCAGAGATGCCTCCTATGGCTGCAGTGAGGTCAGTGGAGGAGGTGTGAGGTCCAGAGATGTCTCCTGTGGCTGCAGTGGGGTCAGTGGAGGAGGTGTGAGGTCCAGTGATGTCTCCTGTGGCTGCAGTGAGGTCAGTGGAGGAGGTGTGAGGTCCAGTGATGTCTCCTGTGGCTGCAGTGAGGTCAGTGGAGGAGGTGTGAGGTCCAGTGATGTCTCCTATGGCTGCAGTGAGGTCAGTGGAGGAGGTGTGAGGTCCAGAGATGCCTCCTGTGGCTGCAGTGGGGTCAGTGGAGGAGGTGTGAGGTCCAGTGATGTCTCCTGTGGCTGCAGTGAGGTCAGTGGAGGAGGTGTGAGGTCCAGAGATGCCTCCTGTGGCTGCAGTGAGGTCAGTTGGGGAGGTGTGAGGTCCAGTGATGTCTCCTATGGGTGTAGTGGGGTCAGTGGAGGAGGTGAGGTCCAGTGATGCATCCTGTGGGTGCAGTGGGGTCAGTGGAGGAGGTGTGAGGTCCAGGGATGTCTCCTGTGGGTGCAGTGGGGTCAGTGGAGGAGGTGTGAGGTCCAGTGATGTCTCCTGTGGCTGCAGTGAGGTCAGTGGAGGAGGTGTGAGGTCCAGTGATGTCTCCTGTGGCTGCAGTGGGGTCAGTGGAGGAGGTGTGAGGTCCAGAGATGCCTCCTGTGGGTGCAGTGGGGTCAGTGGAGGAGGTGTGAGGTCCAGAGATGTCTCCTGTGGGTGCAGTGAGGTCAGTGGAGGAGGTGTGAGGTCCAGAGATGCCTCCTGTGGCTGCAGTAAGGTCAGTGGAGGAGGTGTGAGGTCCAGTGATGTCTCCTATGGGTGCAGTGGGGTCAGTGGAGGAGGTGTGAGGTCCAGAGATGTCTCCTGTGGGTGTAGTGGGGTCAGTGGAGGAGGTGTGAGGTCCAGAGATGTCTCCTGTGGCTGCAGTGGGGTCAGTGGAGGAGGTGTGAGGTCCAGAGATGCCTCCTATGGCTGCAGTGAGGTCAGTGGAGGAGGTGTGAGGTCCAGAGATGTCTCCTGTGGCTGCAGTGGGGTCAGTGGAGGAGGTGTGAGGTCCAGAGATGCCTCCTATGGCTGCAGTGAGGTCAGTGGAGGAGGTGAGGTCCAGAGATGCCTCCTGTGGCTGCAGTGAGGTCAGTGGAGGAGGTGTGAGGTCCAGTGATGTCTCCTATGGGTGCAGTGGGGTCAGTGGAGGAGGTGTGAGGTCCAGGGATGTCTCCTGTGGGTGCAGTGGGGTCAGTGGAGGAGGTGTGAGGTCCAGAGATGTCTCCTGTGGCTGCAGTGGGGTCAGTGGAGGAGGTGTGAGGTCCAGTGATGCCTCCTGTGGCTGCAGTGGGGTCAGTGGAGGAGGTGTGAGGTCCAGAGATGCCTCCTATGGCTGCAGTGGGGTCAGTGGAGGAGGTGTGAGGTCCAGAGATGCCTCCTGTGGCTGCAGTGGGGTCAGTGGAGGAGGTGTGAGGTCCAGAGATGCCTCCTGTGGCTGCAGTGGGGTCAGTGGAGGAGGTGTGAGGTCCAGAGATGCCTCCTGTGGGTGCAGTGGAGGAGGTGTGAGGTCCAGAGATGCCTCCTATGGCTGCAGTGGGGTCAGTGGAGGAGGTGTGAGGTCCAGAGATGTCTCCTGTGGGTGCAGTGAGGTCAGTGGAGGAGGTGTGAGGTCCAGGGATGTCTCCTGTGGGTGCAGTGGGGTCAGTGGAGGAGGTGTGAGGTCCAGTGATGTCTCCTATGGGTGCAGTGGGGTCAGTGGAGGAGGTGTGAGGTCCAGAGATGTCTCCTATGGCTGCAGTGAGGTCAGTGGAGGAGTTGTGAGGTCCAGAGATGCCTCCTATGGCTGCAGTGAGGTCAGTGGAGGAGGTGTGAGGTCCAGAGATGTCTCCTGTGGGTGCAGTGGGGTCAGTGGAGGAGGTGTGAGGTCCAGGGATGTCTCCTGTGGGTGCAGTGAGGTCAGTGGAGGAGTTGTGAGGTCCAGGGATGTCTTCTGTGGGTGCAGTGAGGTCAGTGGAGGAGGTGTGAGGTCCAGGGATGTCTCCTGTGGGTGCAGTGAGGTCAGTGGAGGAGGTGTGAGGTCCAGGGATGTCTCCTGTGGGTGCAGTGAGGTCAGTGGAGGAGTTGTGAGGTCCAGGGATGTCTTCTGTGGGTGTAGTGGGGACAGTGGAGGAGTTGTGAGGTCCAGTGATGTCTCCTATGGGTGCAGTGGGGTCAGTGGAGGAGGTGTGAGGTCCAGAGATGTCTCCTATGGCTGCAGTGAGGTCAGTGGAGGAGTTGTGAGGTCCAGAGATGCCTCCTATGGCTGCAGTGAGGTCAGTGGAGGAGGTGTGAGGTCCAGAGATGTCTCCTGTGGGTGCAGTGGGGTCAGTGGAGGAGGTGTGAGGTCCAGTGATGTCTCCTATGGGTGCAGTGGGGTCAGTGGAGGAGGTGTGAGGTCCAGGGATGTCTCCTGTGGGTGCAGTGAGGTCAGTGGAGGAGGTGTGAGGTCCAGGGATGTCTCCTGTGGGTGCAGTGAGGTCAGTGGAGGAGTTGTGAGGTCCAGGGATGTCTTCTGTGGGTGCAGTGAGGTCAGTGGAGGAGGTGTGAGGTCCAGGGATGTCTCCTGTGGGTGCAGTGAGGTCAGTGGAGGAGGTGTGAGGTCCAGGGATGTCTCCTGTGGGTGCAGTGAGGTCAGTGGAGGAGGTGTGAGGTCCAGAGATGTCTCCTGTGGGTGCAGTGGGGTCAGTGGAGGAGGTGTGAGGTCCAGGGATGTCTCCTGTGGGTGCAGTGAGGTCAGTGGAGGAGGTGTGAGGTCCAGAGATGTCTCCTGTGGGTGCAGTGGGGTCAGTGGAGGAGGTGTGAGGTCCAGGGATGTCTCCTGTGGGTGCAGTGAGGTCAGTGGAGGAGGTGTGAGGTCCAGGGATGTCTTCTGTGGGTGTAGTGGGGACAGTGGAGGAGTTGTGAGGTCCAGGGATGTCTCCTGTGGCTGCAGTGGGGTCAGTGGAGGAGGTGTGAGGTCCAGAGATGCCTCCTGTGGGTGCAGTGGGGTCAGTGGAGGAGGTGTGAGGTCCAGGGATGTCTCCTGTGGGTGCAGTGGGGTCAGTGGAGGAGGTGTGAGGTCCAGGGATGTCTTCTGTGGGTGTAGTGGGGACAGTGGAGGAGTTGTGAGGTCCAGGGATGTCTCCTGTGGCTGCAGTGGGGTCAGTGGAGGAGGTGTGAGGTCCAGAGATGTCTCCTGTGGGTGTAGTGGGGACAGTGGAGGAGTTGTGAGGTCCAGGGATGTCTCCTGTGGCTGCAGTGGGGTCAGTGGAGGAGGTGTGAGGTCCAGAGATGCCTCCTGTGGGTGCAGTGGGGTCAGTGGAGGAGGTGTGAGGTCCAGGGATGTCTCCTGTGGGTGCAGTGGGGTCAGTGGAGGAGGTGTGAGGTCCAGGGATGTCTTCTGTGGGTGTAGTGGGGACAGTGGAGGAGTTGTGAGGTCCAGGGATGTCTCCTGTGGCTGCAGTGGGGACAGTGGAGGAGTTGTGAGGTCAGGCAGCGCCCCTGTGGCAGACTGTGCACGGGTATGGTCTGCGGCCCCCTGTGAGGTGGGGCAGCGCCTCCTGCAGGAGGAGGGGGACACTGCTGCCAGTACAGGGGACGGGGGGGGCCTGGAGAGCAGGATCTGATGCATGATGGGAGGGGAGATATTTACATAGAGCCGCCCCCTCCCCGGGGACAGGAGCTGAATGAGCCGCTCCAGCCCCTCCATTCATTCCCAGCCCCCTCCCTGCTGCCGAGCCGAGGAGGAGACACCGACCGCAGCACCGGCACAAAGCAGCGATGTATGGTAAGCCCGGCCACAGCCGTGTACTGCCCGACACCCCCACATCATACAGCCGTGTACTGCCCGCACCCCCAATACACTGCCCGACACCCCCAACACAGGACACCCCCACATCACACAGCCTGTACTGCCCGACACCTCCAATACACAGCCTGCACTGCCCGACACAGGACACCCCACATCACACAGCCTGCACTGCCAGACACCCCCACATCATACAGCCGTGTACTGCCCGCACCCCCAATACACTGCCCGACACCCCCAACACAGGACACCCCACATCACACAGCCGTGTACTGCCCGACACCCCCAACACAGGACACCCCACATCACACAGCCTGCACTGCCCGACACCCCCAACACAGGACACCCCACATCACACAGCCTGCACTGCCCGACACCCCCAACACAGGACACCCCACATCATACAGCCATGTACTGCCCGACACCCCCACATCATACAGCCGTGCACTGTCCGACACCCCAATACACTGCCTGCACTGCCCGACACCCACAACACAAGACACCCCACATCACACAGCCTGTACTGCCCGACACCCCCAATACACAGCCTGCAATGCCCGACACCCCCAATACACAGCCTGCACTGCCCGACACCCCCAATACAGGAACCCCCACATCATACAGCCATGTACTGCCAGATATCCCCAATATACTGCCAGACACCCCCACTACAGGACACCCCCACACCCATCTCATACAGCCCTGCACTGCCCGACACCCCAATACAGGACACCTCACATCACACAGCCATGTACTGCCAGACACCCCCAATACAGGAACCCCCACATCACACTGCCTGCACTGCCAGACACCCCAATACAGGAACCCCCACATCACACTGCCTGCACTGCCCGACACCCCAATACAGGAACCCCCACATCACACTGCCTGCACTGCCCGACACCCCAATACAGGAACCCCCACATCACACTGCCTGCACTGCCCGACACCCCAATACAGGAACCCCCACATCACACTGCCTGCACTGCCCGACACCCCAATACAGGAACCCCCACATCACACTGCCTGCACTGCCCGACACCCTCAATACAGGAACCCCCACATCACACTGCCTGCACTGCCCGACACCCCAATACAGGAACCCCCACATCACACTGCCTGCACTGCCCGACACCCTCAATACAGGAACCCCCACATCACACAGCCTGCACTGCCCGACACCCTCAATACAGGAACCCCCACATCACACAGCCATGTACTGCCCGACACCCCAATACAGGAACCCCCACATCACACAGCCATGTACTGCCCGACACCCCAATACAGGAACCCCCACATCACACTGCCTGCACTGTCCGACACCCCAATACATGAACCCCCACATCACACTGCCATGTACTGCCCGACACCCCCAATACAGGAACCCCCACATCACACTGCCATGTACTGCCCGACACCCCAATACAGGACACCTCACATCACAGCCTGCACTGCCTGACACCCCAATACAGGAACCCCCACATCACACTGCCTGCACTGCCCGACACCCCCAATACAGGAACCCCCACATCACACAGCCATGTATTGCGTTTCACCTGTACTGAGCAAGACCCCCCCACACACACTGCATGTCCCCCTCCACTCTATACACCTGCACCCCACACTGTGTGCCCCCCCCATCCTGTGCTGTAAAACCTCCTCGCTGTACGGCCCCCCCATGTTGTAGCGCTGCACTGTATTGCAGGACACTTAATATTTCCAGGCATGACAGCGAGGCCCATCTCTGAATAATTCCAGCCCCGCGCCCCTGTAGACCCCCTCTGCGCCCCTGTAGACCCCCTCTGCGCCCCTGTAGACCCCTCCGCACTGCAGGTCCCCCCTGTGCTGTGTGACACAGGAGTAATACATGACTACTTTCACAGTGACACCCCCACACTGCACAGACCCCAGTACACTGCACGGCCCCCTCCTCCCGTCAGCAGTGTGTGACCTGTCCCCTCCTGTCTCTGTATATTGCCAGGTTTGGGGGTCTCTGGGGGGTCAGCAGCTGCTCAGGGTCTGGTGTCGGTGTGATGTGCCTCCTCTTCAGCCTGTCCCCGGTATGTTGCGGTGCAGCCAGCGCTGCTGTAGTGTCGCTCTCTCCCCGGTATGTTGCGGTGCAGCCAGCGCTGCTGTAGTGTCGCTCTCTCCCCGGTATGTTGCGGTGCAGCCAGCGCTGCTGTAGTGTCGCTCTCTCCCCGGTATGTTGCGGTGCAGCCAGCGCTGCTGTAGTGTCGCTCTCTCCCCGGTATGTTGCGGTGCAGCCAGCGCTGCTGTAGTGTCGCTCTCTCCCCGGTATGTGGCGGTGCAGCCAGTGCTGGGGCTGCTGTAGTGTCGCTCCAGATGCGTTATTCTGGACTGTGCAGGGATTAGGATTGAGATTACTACGTATTGTGGCAGTGATTGAGGCGTCGGCAGCGCACATCACTCGTCACTCGCCTCCTCGTACTGGCACATAGATGTAGCAGAGCTGAGGCTGTCATGTGCTGCTATACTAATGTCATCTGTGGTCTTACATAGGACTGCTGGATTCTAAAATACAATTCCAGCAGGTGAGGGATAATCTGAGCCTCCAGGATCCTTTACATTGTGACCACTGACAACCCGTGATCCAGTGATGAGTCCTGACAACCATCTTTGTCTCCTTGGCTGCCATGATCCTCTCTGGAGACTGGGATCTATAAGGGAATGTTTTGTAGTGCAGAGAGCTCTGCCGCCTGTGTTCTGCGCCTCTGCCGCCTGTGTCCCCGCGCCTCTGCACTGCGCCTCTGCTGAGCAAAATGAGCTCCTCACCATCTATCTCTAAAATATTCTTATAGCCTATAATATTCAGCCTGTGCTTCTTTGCCCCACCCCTGAGGATCTCATTTTCTTGACCTATGGTTCATATAATATAGGTTTTAGTTTCTTATATACAGACTGTATGTGACTCGCCCATCCCAGGGCCTTAGGTGACTCTGTGTCGGGCCGGACTAGTCCGGGGTAGTCAGCGGTGGCGGGGCCCGACTCCGAGACCCTGGTGGAGTCAGTTAATGATGTCGCGATATTGGGGTGAAGATAGTGTTAAAGTTTATATAAGATTCGTGACGCCACCTGTGGTAATGTGCAGCTCTTTAGGGCCGCAGCTGCTGGAAGGACCCTCCGGGGCTGATGTTATAGCAGCTGAGGTGTTTCTTGCTCTCCACAAGTAGAGTGGGTACCCCGGGGCAACCTTTGGTGCTTTGTAGGTTCTATGGTGTTGTGTTCTGTAGTAGGAGTGCGGATAAAGCAGACGACACAGGGCTTGCAGTTTAGGTCTTTTACTCACTGTTTCTGAGTCCAGGCGCTAGCAAACCGGTTGCCCACAGTATGCTGGGATCCACTGTCCAGTGCCTCCGCCGATCCCGGGTAGTTCAGAGGTCAATACCGGTGCACCCCTCCGGTGTCTCTTTCCTGACTGACTTCCTAGCCTTGACCGTTGTAGCTGTGCTGGTCTCGGCCTCCACCACAGGGCCTGAACAAAGGGGTCTGACCGCAGTTATATCTTGCCCCCTTCACAGGGGATCTGTGGCAGGTTGTGGCCCTGGGCGCTTGCAGCCACCTCGGGCCTTCGGTGTTACTTTTGAGGAATTGTCTTTCGTCCCTCTGTCTGGGGACCGTCCCTGGATGCAGCCAGATCCCTCCACCTTATCTTCCAGTGGAACAGGCCACAAGCCAATATGCCCTTCCGTGGCCCTGGGATCCCTTCTTCTCGGTGTCACCTGGGCCTAACTGGACCCCAGGATCTCCACCAGGAACCTCTTTCTGTCACTTTCTCTTCAGACTTTAGTCCTTTACTCTCCTGAGGTAACTACCTCCCTCTCACACTCTCTCCTGAGGTAACCACCTCCCTCTCACACTCTCCTGAGGTAACCACCTCCCTCTCACACTCTCCTGAGGTAACTACCTCCCTCTCACACTCTCCTGAGGTAACTACCTCCCTCTCACACTCTCCTGAGGTAACTACCTCCCTCTCACACTCTCCTGAGGTAACTACCTCCCTCTCACACTCTCCTGAGGTAACTACCTCCCTCTCACACTCTCCTGAGGTAACTACCTCCCTCTCACACTCTCCTGAGGTAACTACCTCCCTCTCACACTCTCCTGAGGTAACTACCTCCCTCTCACACTCTCCTGAGGTAACGACCTCCCTCTCACACTCTCCTGAGGTAACGACCTCCCTCTCACACTCTCCTGAGGTAACTACCTCCCTCTCACACTCTCCTGAGGTAACTACCTCCCTCTCACACTCTCCTGAGGTAACCACCTCCCTCTCACACTCTCCTGAGGTAACCACCTCCCTCTCCTTCTCTCTCTGTCAGACTGTCTGAGGTAAAACTGGAACTGACTGGTTCCTATCTGTCACTTCTGACTCCTCCCACACTCCCTCTGGCTAGGCCCCTCCCACACCATTGGGACAGATGGATGGGACTTACGGCCCCATGAATACATCTATGGGGGTGGCTGCCACTATCCCTGACCCAGTGTATGCCTACCAATTGGTGTGTGCAAGTTTAGTCTGTGGACCGGCATATGACCCCATTCTTACCCAGGATGGGACATCACACCTCTGGCTGAGGTGCAATATCTCTGTGGGGACGGAAGCCTCGGGGGCGCCACATACGACTGTAGGAAGACACAAAGGAGAGGGGGCACTGTGGCAAAAAAAACCAAACAGGTCCCCATCCTTCTGCTGCTTCCCTCACCCCAACTCCAATCCATATGAAGTGTGACTGGACCCGCCCCCGAGGAGCCTTTAAGCTCATTTTTAGTTACTTATAGACAGCGCAGAATGTGGTGAGGGGGCTCTTTAAAGATGTGGCCGTCTCCAAGAGCTGGCACTCTCTCCAATACTTGTTTGTCTCAGAAGGTGTCATTTTCTTATGGCCCAAGAGCTTATAATCTAATTTTTAGCTACTTGTATTGTATGATCCCCCAGCCAGAGGAATACGGGGGGGGGATACAGCCTCTATGGTGAGTGCCACTTACATGGGAGTTTCCTGAAGTTTTGAGCTTCCAGATTTAGGAATAAAACTCTAGACAGACAGCGATGACTGGCACCAGCAGAGAGAGGGGGGAGGGGGGGGGGGGGACGTTTGACCATTGATTACAATGGAAGAGTTATTATCATGACTTATGACAGTATGAGGCATGCCAGCCGGGGCCGCTGCCAACATCCCACTATCACAATGGGCCATCTATACTGGGTGCACTGGTGACAGGGACCTCTGGAGTATGACCCTGTCCTGTGCTCAGCGGAGGGGGGGGGGCGTGTGAACAATGACCGGCCGTGCAGAGAAACAGGAATCGTGATGTTTTGTCATCGGGGATTATGGGGAAGTAACGAGGCTTTACTAATACATGAGGGAAATTCCAGAAATGGCAGCAACGGATGCAGCGTTACCCAAGGTGCTCACCGAGGTAGACTCAGGATCAGTAATGTATGTACACAGTGACTGCACCAGCAGAATAGTGAGTACAGCTCTGGGGTATAATGCAGGAGGTAACTCAGGATCAGTAATGTATGTGTGTCGCCCTGGGCAAGCCAGGGGTCACAGGTCACAACACCACCACACCCCACACTCCAGGTAGGCACATCACAGCTAACCAGAAATCCTTGTTGCCTTCCTCCAGAGGCTGATGATTCACACCAGGGGGTGGGCCAGGCGGTTGGCTCCGCCCACCAAGGAGATCACAGCTCTGGAGGCGGGAAGTACCAGGCAGTCTAGTCAGGGAGGAGGAAGTGGAAGGAGTGGAGGAGTAGCCCAGGCAGGGCTTGAGTAAACAACAGAGAAGTGAAAGTGGAGGAAAGAAGAGTAGTAAAGGAGGAAAGCAAGAAGTGGTGACAGAGCAGAGAGTGTGCAAAGCCTGAAGGGTCCAGCTTTGTGTAGGGCCAGAACAGCAAGGTCAGCGACGGCGGTGACTGTCTGGAGGGGGACCGTTTGGAAGTTCCTGGAAGGACCCCGTTGGCTGTGTGCCCGGTGGTCTGGAGCAGTGTTCCGAAGGACAGTCAGCACCAGGGCAGGGGCCTCTCGGACCCCGGCAAGGCTAGGAGTCGCCAAATTTGCCGAATCCGTCAGTGAAGGGGACGTAGATCCCCCAACAACCAAGTCCCGATTGACGGCAACAGCCCAACCTGAAGCAGAGAGACACCGCCACCGCCAAGGCACCAGTTTCTCAGGGCCAGCGCCTGCGGGCAAAGTGTAGAGCTCCTCCGGCCCAGATTGCAGCCGGGGAGCGGGTAACCGGAGGGAATCCACCGCTACCATCAGTCAAACTTAGGTGCAAGGAAGAGGGACATCACAGTCACCTACCGGGAAAGCAAAGCAGCCGTCCGTGGGACCGTCTTATCAGCCGTTTGGTTTACCGTACAAACTGTGTCCACGTCTCAGGCTGAGTGAGTACCACAGTGCCGCAAGGCACAGCGCTGCCCCCGCGTCCCTGCGCCCACCAGGCCCTGCACCTCCCATCTCATCACTGGGCCCCGGGATCACCAACCCCTACCCACGGAGGGGCAACACAACACCTGGCTGCTCCCCTTCACCATCCCCGGGATCCCCACTCAGAGCAGCGGTGGTGCTACACATCACCACAACCGTGGGTGGCGTCACGAACTATAACAATCCCCCACACCCAACAACAATCCCCTTTCACTCACGGGCGAGGAGTGTCGCTCGAGGAACCCCGGGATCCGGCCCACAGCTCGAGCCACCACTGAGCAGCTGCCGGACCCGAGCAGAAGGGGTGAGCGTAGTGTGCCGACACCCTCCTCCCCGCCCGCGACATATGTACACAGTGACTGCACCAGCAGAATAGTGAGTGCAGCTCTGGAGTATAATACAGGAGGTAACTCAGGATCAGTAATGTATGTACACAGTGACTGCACCAGCAGAATAGTGAGTACAGCTCTGGGGTATAATGCAGGAGGTAACTCAGGATCAGTAATGTATGTACACAGTGACTGCACCAGCAGAATAGTGAGTGCAGCTCTGGAGTATAATACAGGAGGTAACTCAGGATCAGTAATGTAATTTACACAGTGACTGCACCAGCAGAATAGTGAGTACAGCTCTGGGGTATAATGCAGGAGGTAACTCAGGATCAGTAATGTAATGTAATGTATGTACACAGTGACTGTACCAGCAGAATAGTGAGTGCAGCTCTGGAGTATAATACAGGGGGTAACTCAGGATCAGTAATGTAATGTATGTACACAGTGACTGCACCAGCAGAATAGTGAGTGCAGCTCTGGAGTATAATACAGGGGGTAACTCAGGATCAGTAATGTAATGTACACAGTGACTGCACCAGCAGAATAGTGAGTGCAGCTCTGGAGTATAATACAGGAGGTAACTCAGGATCAGTAATGTAATGTATGTACACAGTGACTGCACCAGCAGAATAGTGAGTGCAGCTCTGGAGTATAATACAGGAGGTAACTCAGGATCAGTAATGTAATGTATGTACACAGTGACTGCACCAGCAGAATAGTGAGTGCAGCTCTGGAGTATAATACAGGAGGTAACTCAGGATCAGTAATGTAATGTATATACACAGTGACTGCACCAGCAGAATAGTGAGTGCAGCTCTGGAGTATAATACAGGAGGTAACTCAGGATCAGTAATGTAATGTATGTACACAGGGACTGCACCAGCAGAATAGTGAGTGCAGCTCTGGAGTATAATACAGGAGGTAACTCAGGATCAGTAATGTAATGTATATACACAGTGACTGCACCAGCAGAATAGTGAGTGCAGCTCTGGAGTATAATACAGGAGGTAACTCAGGATCAGTAATGTATGTACACAGTGGCTCACTTTCTATGTTTCTTTATTGTATATAAATGTGTGGATCAGCAGTGAATATAAGGGGTTAACACTGAGGATTGTTGTGGTTTACATTGAAGATCAGATTGTACAAAACCTATCATGTGTGAGATGAATGGAGCCTGGATTTCTTCTAGTAATTATTGACCAGCCGCCATTTCTGGGGTTATACATTAGCGTGGGACGGCTGATATATTGCTGTGATGACCCTCACTAGATCTGATCCTGGGAGGTGGATCTGCCTGGCTACACATTGATGCCTTTTCTGCTCTGTATAGTAACAATGCAGATTATATATATATATATATATATATATATATATATATATATATATATATATATATATATATATATATATATATATATATATATATATATATATATATATATATATATAATTTTTTTTTTCTCCCTGTAGATCTCACATTTTGAGGGACCACAGGTTCTCTATGGGGTTCAGAGCAGGTGAACAAGGGGGCCATGTCATTATTTTTCATCTATTAGACCTTTACTGGCCAGCCACGCTGTGGAGTAGTTGGATGCATGTGATGGAGCATTGTCCTGCATGAAAATCATGTTTTTCTTGAACGATACAGACTTCTCCCTGTACCACTGCTTGAAGAAGTTGAAGTTGTCTTCCAGAAGCTGGCAGTAGGTCTGGGAGTTGCGCTTCACTCCATCCTCAACCCAAAAAGGTCCCACAAGTTGATCTTTGCTGATCCCAGCCCATACCAGTGCCCACCTCCACCTTGCTGGCGTCTGAGTCGGAGTGGAGCTCTCTGCCCTTTACTGATCCAGCCTCTGGCCCATCCATCTGCCCATCAAGAGTCACTCTCATTTCATCAGTCCATAAAACCTTTGCAAAATCAGTCTTAAGATATTTCTTGGCCCAGTCTTGAGGTTTTATCTTATGTTTCTTGTTCAGAGGTGGCCGTTTTTCAGCCTTCCTTACCTTGGCCATGTACCTGAGTACGGCACACCTTGTGCTTTTTGATACTCCAGTAACGTTGCGGCTCTGAAATATGGCCAAACTGGTGGCACATGGCATCTTGGCAGCTTCACGCTTGATTTTCCTCAATTCATGGGCAGTTATTTTGTGCCTTTTTTGCCCAGCACGCTGCTTGCGACCCTGTTGGCTATTTGCCATGAAACGCTTGATTGTTCAGTGATCACACTTCAAAAGTTTGGCAATTTCAAGACTGCTGCGTCCCTCTGCAAGACATCTCACAATATGGACTTTTCA
Organism: Anomaloglossus baeobatrachus; assembly: GCF_048569485.1. Classification (NCBI taxonomy): domain Eukaryota; kingdom Metazoa; phylum Chordata; class Amphibia; order Anura; family Aromobatidae; genus Anomaloglossus; species Anomaloglossus baeobatrachus. The sequence goes on from NC_134355.1 coordinate 679,793,501, forward strand.
GAGCCCGTCAAATCTCTCTTCTGACCCATTTTCCAAAGGAAAGGAAGTTGCCTAATAATTGCGCACCCCTTATATAGGGTGTTATGTCATTACACCGCACCCCTCCTCATTATAGAGGTGCACATCACCTGAGTTACTTCATTGGTAGTTGGCTCTCAGCCTATACAGCTTGGAGTAGGACGACATGTATAAAAAGCATCATGTGATCAAAACACTCATTTGCCTAATAATTCTGCACACGGTGTATAGGGGGATGTGGGGCGGTTGGCTGTAGAGGTGGAGGAAGCCATGAATAATCCATCTCCGGTGATTGTGGTGTTGGCGGCGGTCATTGAATTGACGGAGCAATAAAGCGTCTATGTCCTCTGCAGCCCGTGCACCGCGAGCGAATATCATTCTGCGGAAAAGTCTAATTGATGATTAAACCAAAGTTTAACAGCCGTGCGCTCGAAACGCGTCTGTGTGCGGCAGAAGCATGGACATGGAGATTGTGTGTATGTGTATATGTATATGTGTATATGTGTGTGTGTGTGTTACTGAAATCGGACTCTGAAGCAGGATCATTTCCCTTTTCACCTGAGTGATGCAGGAAATCCGTCCTAAGGGACCACAAGTCCCAGCATTTACTGCCAGCCACAAACAGTCTGTTAATTTTCAGTGTGGAGCTCGTGTACTGCATTCACAGGGTTAATACATCAGAGTATCTGGCAGCAAATAATTCAGATACCAAGTCTGTACCCGAGAGTGTGTGGGCTGCCGGCCTGTCATCATCTACTGGGGACATAGCTGCCAGGGACAGAGCATTGCTGAGCCATGTATCTAATTCCCTCCTGTGTGATACTGTCTGCTGAGCCGTGTATCTAATCCTCTCCTGTGTGATACTGTCTGCAGAGCTCTGTATCTAATCCTCTCCTGTGTGATACTGGCTGCAGAGCTCTGTATCTAATCCTCTCCTGTGTGATACTGTCTGCTGAGCTGTGTATCTAATCCTCTCCTGTGTGATACTGTCTGCTGAGCCGTGTATCTAATCCTCTCGTGTGATACTGTCTGCTGAGCCATGTATCTAATTCCCTCCTGTGTGATACTGTCTGCTGAGCCGTGTATCTAATCCTCTCCTGTGTGATACTGTCTGCAGAGCTCTGTATCTAATCCTCTCCTGTGTGATACTGGCTGCAGAGCTCTGTATCTAATCCTCTCCTGTGTGATACTGTCTGCTGAGCTGTGTATCTCATCCTCTCCTGTGTGATACTGTCTGCTGAGCTGTGTATCTCATCCTCTCCTGTGTGATACGGTCTGCTGAGCTGTGTATCTCATCCTCTCCTGTGTGATACTGTCTGCTGAGCTGTGTATCTAATCCTGTCCTGTGTGATACTGTCTGCTGAGCTGTGTATCTCATCCTCTCCTGTGTGATACTGGCTGCAGAGCTCTGTATCTAATCCTCTCCTGTGTGATACTGTCTGCTGAGCTGTGTATCTAATCCTCTCCTGTGTGATACTGTCTGCTGAGCCGTGTATCTAATCCTCTCGTGTGATACTGTCTGCTGAGCCATGTATCTAATTCCCTCCTGTGTGATACTGTCTGCTGAGCCGTGTATCTAATCCTCTCCTGTGTGATACTGTCTGCAGAGCTCTGTATCTAATCCTCTCCTGTGTGATACTGGCTGCAGAGCTCTGTATCTAATCCTCTCCTGTGTGATACTGTCTGCTGAGCTGTGTATCTCATCCTCTCCTGTGTGATACTGTCTGCTGAGCTGTGTATCTCATCCTCTCCTGTGTGATACGGTCTGCTGAGCTGTGTATCTCATCCTCTCCTGTGTGATACTGTCTGCTGAGCTGTGTATCTAATCCTGTCCTGT